>NC_059276.1:9180275-9305275 GCF_017591435.1 Portunus trituberculatus
GAAAATTAACTCACCTTTGAATTATATGCTGTGTTTTCCTTCACCCGCCCCTCCCTGTCTTGTTTCGCCACTCACATCTCACACCTGGTAAATTTCCTCTTAATTTCCCTCCCTGTTTGAATATCTTTATCTCTTACTTAGCTGTTTCCTTGACACACGATAAGGGAAAGAAAGAAAGGAGGGAAGGAAGGAATGTGGGAAAAATATACTTGGCTACTCTAGAAGGTAAATATCTCTCTCTCTCTCTCTCTCTCTCTCTCTCTCTCTCTCTCTCTCTCTCTCTCTCTCTCTCTCTCCCCTTAACCTCATTCCTCTACGTCAACTCACATCGTTTATCATCATTTTCATTCGTCCCTCATCATTACACTCCTTCAGATTACTCTCAAATTTATCTCCTCATACACATTCCTTCCTCTTGTTCCTCTTACTTCTCTTGCTTTTCGTCCTCAGTCACCTCACAGCCTTCATATGTCACTAGGTCAGCTCCTCCTTCTCCTTCTCCTCCTCTTCCTCCTCCTCCTCTCGCTCATGACCTATTCCAACTTTGATTATAGTGATCGTTACATTATTTAATTAGCAAAAACAATATTGTGATAAAGTTCAGGGGACGATGACTGTTTCTTGCTTTTATTATTTTCTTTTGGTGTTACTTTCTGTGCCAAGACTTGTTCAGACTTGCTGTGGACTTGTAATGTTAAGATCAAGAATTTCTGGTTTTGTTTCCTCATGTCGTGTTGTAAAAATGTAATGTCCAGAGACTGACTTTGAATGAGTAAAGGTAACGTGTTTTATTTTCCTCTCTCTCTCTCTCTCTCTCTCTCTCTCTCTCTCTCTCTCTCTCTCTCTCTCTCTGTGTGTGTGTGTGTGTGTGTGTGTGTGTGTGTGTGTGTGTGTGTGTGTGTGTGTGTGTGTGTGTGTGTGTGTGTGTGTGTGTGTGTGTGTGTGTGTGTGTGTGTGTGTTTTGTGTACGTAAGTTTGTATGTTTCCTTTCAACATATTTCAAAAGAGAAACAGATGGTTGAAAATGCAGCAGATAACACACACACACACACACACACACACACACACACACACACACACACACACACACACACACACACACACACACATACCTGCACAGTCTTGCTCCATCTTACCTTACGTATATTGGAGAAGAAGGAGGAAGAGGAGGAGGAGGAGGAGGAGGAAAAGGAGAAGGAAGAGGAAGAAGAGGAGAAGGAGTTAATAAAGGTGCAGGTTCATCAGTACAGGTATACAAACCAGTTAATTAATTTGGCCAGGTGAGAGCAGGAGGCGTCGCAGTGAGCTGGGACCGAAGGGCAGGTGTCTGTAATGCCCTCAAACAGTAATGACACGAATGGCTAGTCGCGGCTCGTCACGGCGCCGAGATTGCGAAACTGTTTTCATAAGTGTGTTTGCAAGTCTCTCGAGAAGCCATAAGCTGTGACAGGGGCGAGGAGGAGGAGGAGGAGGAGGAGGAGGAGGAGGAGGAGGAGGAGGAGGAGGAGGAGGAGGAGGAGGAGGAGGAGGAGGAGGAGGAGGAGGAGGAGGAGGGGAAGAAAGAAGAGGAGGAGAACCTGTAGCACTGACGAGGAGCAGAACGTGTGTGTGTGTGTGTGTGTGTGTGTGTGTGTGTGTGTGTGTGTGTGTGTGTATCTGACTGACCCTTAAGTCCCTAACTCACGATCAAGACATGTTTTGTGTTGGAGTCGCAAAATTGCAAGTCTATTTAAGTGGAGGCATCGGACAGCGCGGACATCATCACGCCGCTGGGAATGCACCGTCCCGTCACTCCTGCAAGGTGAAGGAGCGACAGCGGGAGGTAAACAGGTGGGCACTTCCCGGGTATTAGAAAATTAACCTCCTACTGGCTGTGTCCGGGTGTGGCTGGCGTGTGTGGTGAGGACGTGAGCATGGCGTGTTAACAGTGTCTTTTTTGTGGCGGTTAGGAAGGTTAAGGCAAGGCGGGCGCACATAAATCTTACCTCAGAATGAATGCTGTCGCTAGCGGCGTCCTCAGTACCGCTGGTGTCCCTGGCGACCTTCATGCCGCCCTGCCGGAGGAGCCCGCCCTGTTTGCTCTTCTTCTTGGCATTCTTCCCTCGCTTCTTCCGTTTGTCGTCCGCCTCGTCGTTCACAATCAATCCCATGAGCCACTTTTCAATCTCGATCGTCATCACCGGTAACTGAATACCCGAGTGACGGCCGAGGAGGCGGTAGTTGCTCATGTCGGGAGAGTTGTGCTCCGGGGAAGTAAAGGCGTCAATGCTCGGTTCGTGAGAGGTGACGTCACTCATGCCGCACTCCTGGCTACGGGCGTCACAAAATGCTCTCCTTGAAACAGTGACGCCATCCAGGAACCCCTCCTCCCTCCCTGCGGCTTCATGGGAGAGGGGAGGGAGAGGCCAGAGAGAGAAAGCCGGCTCCATCTCACCATCACCTCGCGTCGCCTCATTCTCATGCGTATCGTAACCTCCCACTAGGTTCTCGTGGGGCACTGAAGGACACTTATCTCTCATCGCATTAAAATAGGACGAGGACTTGCCCTCCGCCCACCACGTCCCTCTCTCCTCTCCTTCCTCCTCCTCTTCCATGGCCCCGTGATCCGTGACACCCGCCCCGGCAGCCGTCACGCCATAACACGAGATGTCACACTGGTACTGAACGCCTCTGTCACCGTCCCAAGCGTCACCAAACACCTCGCTCTTGATGTCAGGGTCCTTGTGCTGCGGCAGGGCGAGGGCGAGGTGGGCGGGGATGGAGTGCTGAGAGGAGGAGGACGAGGAAGGGACGTGAGAAGCATCGGGAAGGATCTCACAGGACATGGCGGTGGTAGGACGGGCTAATGAGGATAACAGGACGCTTACTTCCCGCTGGTGATCCTTCTCGCTATCCGCCTCACTTCTCACAAGGCTATCTCGAAGGAGTGACTTGGATAAAAAAAACTTGACTTGGGTTAGACTGGTGTTCTGAGTCGTCCCATCACAACTTAAGGCACTCAATTACCACTTTGGCCACTTTGACGCTACGAAACACAGTAAACACTTCACACTTTTCAGGTTTGAGCACAACACAAAGATTTTCCTCAACAGAATCAACACAACAAAGGGTTCTCAAGCAACACTAGGTCTCCCAAAAGACGTGTCCGCGCAGAGACTTCGCAAAAATCAACAATAAAACCTGGAATTATGGGAAGCGTATTTGTGGTTTACCTTTATTTTGCAACACAGATGCAAACCAAACACTGTTCATCCCACGACACTCCCTCCCATCAAACAAAGCCTTCTTCTGCCATATTGAGAGAGAGAGAGAGAGAGAGAGAGAGAGAGAGAGAGAGAGAGAGAGAGAGAGAGAGAGAGAGAGAGAGAGAGAGAGAGAGAGAGAGAGAGAGAGAGAGAGAGAGAGGTCAATGTACAGTAAATGCGAATGGTTGTGGCGACAAGGAGAAAAGAAACAGAAAAGAGGAAAAAGCAAAAGAAAGAGAGAAAGAAGAGAGGAGTAATGAAAACAAAAACAAATGAATTAAAAAACTGAAACTTGAAAAAGGGAGAAAATAGGAAACGATAATAGAGAAAATGATGATAAACGAAGAAAAATGATGAAGATGAAACAAGACTATGAAAAATAATGAAAAAAAATCACGATACATAAAAAAATAGAAAAAAAGGTAAAAAATAAAAAAAAAAGAAAACAAATCGAAAAATTAATAATATCAAAAACCTCAAAACAAATAAAACAAATTTAAATAATGAAAAAACAAGAGAAAAAAACTATCATTTCAGCACCACCAGGAGACTACCACCACCATCACCACCTCCACCACAATCACCACTTCCACCACCACCACCACTTCCACCACCATCACCACCTCCACCACCATCACCACCTCACAGCATCACACCACAGCCTCTCAGACACTAATGAAAGCAATTACTCCTATGCAGAGAGAGAGAGAGAGAGAGAGAGAGAGAGAGAGAGAGAGAGAGAGAGAGAGAGAGAGAGAGAGAGAGAGAGAGAGTAGATGGATGCTAGTAAAAAGGCAAACACAATAAAGAAAACGCAAATAAAAAGAAAACAGGCAGTAGATGATAACCCAGAGAGAGAGAGAGAGAGAGAGAGAGAGAGAGAGAGAGAGAGAGAGAGAGAGAGAGAGAGAGAGAGAGAGAGAGAGAGAGAGAGAGAGAGAGACTGGTTTGAAGGCGTGAGGTGAGGCAGAGATGACACCAGAAACAACACAGGCACAATTACACCACAAGCCAGCCTGGTGTTAGTGTCCATCACAGGCGAGGCAGCGGGAGAGAGGCGGCACCGTGCGCTGATCAGCCACAATTATAAGTTAATGAAGCGGCATCGTGCGTTTTTGTTCCCTTCTTTAACGTGTTTCATTAAGAGGACAGTCCAAGCGTGGCTAATCCAACGCACAAAAACACACAGGAGGAATAGAATGAATAGAATAAATTTACACGATAAGATTTTTCGAGGCAGGAGACAAGACCACACAACACACGAACACACACAGACATACACACGAACACACACATATATACGACCAGCAGGTACAAACAACAGGTGTGCTGCCTTACCACCACACCTTGTTTGTTCTTGTGGTCTAGCCACTGTAGAAGGTTCTTTGGGAGTGATAGAGGTGCGAGGGAAACACACGAGTAACAGAAGTCCGGTATATTTCCCCAAATACAGAAGAGGGTGTACAGCGCGTCTCTCCCTAGCTAGCGCGGAAGCTCCTACCGTGTAGCCTGGCGTAAGATGATGCCAGGCTGCACGTTGTCGTACAGACACTAGCTACTGACTAACCCACACCTCCCTCCCCCCTTGGAGCTCATAGCGACGTCTTGAGCTTCATGCTGGCGTGTCCCGGCGTTGACGTAGTCGCTCGGAACGTCTAGGGCCAGGAGGAGCCTGGGGTACTGCATCATCAGCGGCAGGGGCAGGTGCTGGGTCTCCGTCTCCGGGCGGCACTGGGCGTAGGTGAATCCTGTTGCGTTGGATGGTGCGGCCACTGGGGAGGCGGATGTCATACTGGCGGGGCCTTGGTTGTGCCTCCACTGTCCCTGTCTGGTACCATCTGTGCGACACTGGGTCCTGGATGCGTACGCGTTGGTGAAGGGGCAGGACTGGAAGCTGACGGGCCCGATTGTTGTAGTGACACTGGACGTCGAAATCTCGCTGGGTGGCACGCATTTCACACTCTTCAGCGTTTGGCTGCCATTCTGGCCGAAAGGAATTCGGGTGGGCAGGGACACAAGTGCGAAGAGAGTGGCCAAAAGAATCTGTGCCGGAGAACGTCCAGAGTGGTTAGGGTGTTCCTCATCTCTAACAGTCCGCGGTCGAAGACTTCGGTCCTGATGTTGCCTGAAGGCGCCACCTTGAGGATAAGGTGCTTCAACGACTTAACAGCGGCTTCTGCATGACCATTGGACTGGGGATGATGCGGTGAAGTGAGGATGTGTTGGACCTTCCAGCGTAGTAGGAAGTCCGAGAACGCCTTGGCAGCAAACTGTGGACCTCCGTCGGTGCGTAGGCGGACTGGGGCACCGTGGTCGCTGAAGTACTTGCTGAAGTGATCTATCGTGGCGGCAGTAGTAGTGTTGCTGCCACATGGGTAGACATCAGGCCAGCCAGACAGTCGGTCAACTATGACAAGGAAAGATTTCCCTGCGACTTGAAAATAGTCAGCCGAGATGGACTCGTAAGGTCGCGTCGGCTTGTCATCATTCCTGTATACTTCACGCTGTTGACTGGGAAGGAGCATCTGGCAGGCGTCACAGGCACGGACAACATTGGTGATGTCTGAATTGATCCCGGGCCAAAACACTGTTTGCTGAGCTCGGCGCTTGGTGGCTTCAGCTCCGCGATGGCTATCATGCAGGCGTCGCAACACAGACTTGCGGGACGCTGCAGGTACTACGATGCGCGGACCGTATAGGACTAGATCGCCATCACAGTACAGCTCATCACGGATCTTCCAGTAGTCGAGTAGAGTGGAGTGTAGGTCGTAGCGATGACAGGGGAACCCATTGCGTACGCAGTTCAGGAGCCTGATGTAGGTCTCATCGGTGCGTGCTGCCTGCTGGAGTTCTTCGAGTTGGACGTCTGATGTGGCTGGCTGCGAGTCGTCAGATGAGGCGAGGGAATATATCGCTCGTACGGTGACTGCTGCATGAGCTGAGACGTCAACTAACATGTCGTCTTCATCTGTAGGGCTGCTGACAGGATGGCGGGACAAGGCATCAGGAATACAGAGTTTCTTGCCGGCACACCAACGAGCAGTGAAGATGAATGGTGACAGTTTTTCTTTCAGCCTTTGTAGCCTGGGATTCTCGACTGCATCCAAGGTGTAGCTGTTAAGTATGGGGATGAGTGGGCGGTGGTCTGTAACATGTGCAAATGTCTGAAGTCCTTTGAGATAATATCCACACTTATGCATCGCCCAAACTGTGGCTAACATTTCGAGTTCGATTGTGGCGTAACGTGTTTCTGTGTCTGTCAAGAAACGTGAGCCACACTGTACCAGCCGGAGGTGGCCTCCTCCATGATCTTGTAGCAGGGCGTAGCCGACACCATAGAGTCTGGATGCGTCCGTCTGAAGGATGGTGGGCAACTGCGGGTCGAACACGGCCAATACTGGAGGACTGGCCAGTGCCTTCTTCACCCGTTGGAATGCAGTGTCGTGGTCCACGGTCCATGTAAAGGCACGCCTAGGACTCATAAGTGGGCGTAGTGGCTGTGCTGCTGTCGAGATTTCAGGGGAGAACTCTGTCAACTGGTTGACTAGTCCCATGAAGGATCTCAAGTCAGTGATGTTGGCTGGTGTGGCGAACTCAGCGATGGCCCGTACTTTCTCAGGGTCTGCAGATATCCCTTCTGTTGAGAGCACAAATCCACAGAACGTAACTGCGGGTCTTGCAAGGGCGAATTTCTCCGCATTCAGGGTGATTCCACTGGCCCGGCATCGTGCGAGAACTTCGTTGACTCGAGACAAGTGGGGCAGGAGTTCCTCGTCGTACAGGAGAACGTCGTCGACAACCTTGACGCAATTTGTGATCCCCTGAAGAGCTACATCTCCTTTGCGGCAGAAATCATCACCAGTCGCAGCGAATCCCATAGGGCCCCGTAGGTACTTGTAGCGACCGTAGGGCGTTATAAAGGTTGTCAAGTGTTGATCCTCTGCCGCAAGCTCCAGCTGCCAGTACCCGTGAAGAGCATCAACGGTAGTGAAGTACTTGGTACCTGGCTTGACACTCCTGATGGCACTGAAGGGCGTGGGAGACGGGTGGGCGGGCCGTGAGACTTGACTGTTCAGTTTAGATAGGTCTGTGGTAATGCGTACTCCTCCCTTGGGTTTGGGCACCGCAACAAGTGGGTGGCACCACTGTGAGGGAGCATCACCAGCTGGAGCAATGATTCCTTGAGCCTCCATGCTGTGTAGTTCCTGCTTGACGTCATCTTGGTATGCCAAAGGGATCTGCCGTGGGGTATGTATAGCGAACGGCTGAGCATCATCCCGCAAGTGGATACGCATCGGGGGCCCCACCATGGGGCGGAGCGGCATCGTCTGCAGATCCTCTTTCTTGACAAGTACATCAGCATACTCTTCCAAGAAGTATGACTTGGCCTGTTCAGGAGTAGTGTTACTGTTGAAAGGCAGGTGTGGCAGGAAAGCATGGGGAACGGAGACGTCATCGCCTGCTGTGATCTCCAGTACTCTGTTGGTTTCGTCAACAGTCTCGGTGTCTCCATTTCTCACAGCGGCGTGTGTCACCTGTGCAATAGGGGCAGGGAACCGCTCAGGGATGAGGGCTAGGTCCCTGCATGCCCTGTAAGACAGCAAAGGGACAGGTATGTCTGGATACACATGAATCCACTCCTCAATGCTGTGTCCTTTGACCGTCATCTTCACCTGTACAGAACCGATGACAGGCTGCATGGGTGATCCATCAGCGCTGTACGTTGGCCTCTGTGGAGATGAGTGGAGGTCAGCAAGTGTCAGGCCAATGTCGTTAAGGTGGTCTGCTCCAATGATGGTTGTGTCAGCACCCGTGTCCGGCAACAAGGTAAGTACACCTGTCCCCTTGACATGACTAATCTCGACGACTACAAACGGAGAAGTCTCAGATGGGGTGTGTGTGTTGTCCATAATATGGCGAACACTGGGGTACTTGTTCTTGTTCCTCGGGTACGGTCCTGGTGACTTGTTACACTTGGCGAGGGCCGAGGAGGATGCTGCAGGTTTGGATGAGCGACAACACCTGTCAAAATGACCTTGTTTTCCACAGCATTTGCATGTAGCGTTGATGGCAGGGCACCGTGGCATCCGTACTCGATGGCCCTTTATACCACAGTTGCTACAGATAACTAGTGCTGCTGAGCATTCTCCTTTAGCATGTGGGCGTCCGCAGCTGTCACATGCGTCTGAGAGAGGTTGAGTCGGTGCAGAGGCGTGCTGCCTTGCCTTCTTGTCCTTCTTGTACCTTGACACAGCACAGAGGGCTTGTGCAGGAGAAGTGATGGCGTTGGCTGTGCGTCTGGCGGCCTCAAATGCGTAGCAGTGTTGCACAACTTTATCAAGTGAGTGTGTAGGGATGATGCCAATGAGTTCCTGCACTAACTCCTGGTCAATCACTCCCATGAGTATCACTTGTTTCATCTGCATTTCTTCGCAGTCCGTGTTGCCCCCTTTACACACATCCACAGCCTCTACTAGATTCTTGACTCTCACAAAGAACTCATTAAACTGCTCTCCAACACTCTGACGGCAGCTGAACAGTTCTCGTCGCCGTAAGGCTTCATTGGTCTGAGCCTTGAAGTAACTATCAAGCGTGGTCAGCAGGTCTTCTATCGGTGTTGAGTCGTCTTGAGGAATCTGAAGGCGATAGTGAAGGGTGTGTAGTACCTCTGGGCTCAGGCAGGCTCTCAGTTGAATGTGACGTTTACTGAGAGGCAAAGTAGTCAGGTCCGTCATCACTGCGTAGTCGCGCCATCGTCTGCTCCATTCTCGAAAAACCTGGTAAGGCACGTCAGGCTGTAGAGGAGGAGGCGGTGAGATGACAGCTTTGGCGTGTGAGTGTGGCGGCCTGGGTGGCGGGGGAAGACGGGGCGAGGAGGGCGGGAGGGTGGGGGCTGGATGACACCGCGCCCGCCCCAGCTGTAGACACTGCAGAGCTCATACCCTTACTGAATGCTGAGAGAAGGGCAGCAAACTCGTCCTGTCTGATAGCTGCCTCCTGTTTGCGCAGTTCCTGTTCCTCCTGCCGTCGTTTCTCGTCCTCCTGCCGGCGTTTTTCGTCCCTCTCTTCCATGTACTGTAGAAGGGTGAGTAAGTCTGACGGTGGTGGTGCAGCCATGGTTGTCTCAGACTTTTCTGGTGTTGATGAGACTGTCTTCCCATGTCTCTTTCCACGCGGTGACATGAATCGTGCCTGTAGACCGGATCCACTCCTCGGAGTCTGTAAGCAACGAAACAATCACTGTGGAAGGAAATACGTGCAGATGCAAATGGGTGGTGTGGCGGTGAGGGGAGATCCGTACGCCCGGCAGCGCAAGGCAGCAGCCCTGCGGCATGCCAAGGAGCGCGGCAGTGGTCCCCGAGCAGTGACGAGGGGAATACGTGACGCTCGCCGCTCTAGCGTGGCGAGTGCGTGCGAGTCTCACCCTTAAGCATAGGTACCATAAGAGCGAGGCAACACTACGCACAAATATCACTGCACTGCACTGTCCACGGCACTAGTACCACTGCACTGCACTCCACAAGTCACTGTAGGTCCACTGTAGTCGCTGGGTAGACTGTAGAGGTCCTGGAGTGTAGATCCAAGTGGCGGGCTGGGGTACACAGACGCTACCGGCTTCACCAAGACACTCGACAGCACATATCACTCGATACTCACTGCGCCATGTTTGTTCTTGTGGTCTAGCCACTGTAGAAGGTTCTTTGGGAGTGATAGAGGTGCGAGGGAAACACACGAGTAACAGAAGTCCGGTATATTTCCCCAAATACAGAAGAGGGTGTACAGCGCGTCTCTCCCCTAGCTAGCGCGGGAAGCTCCTACCGTGTAGCCTGGCGTAAGATGATGCCAGGCTGCACGTTGTCGTACAGACACTAGCTACTGACTAACCCACACTAGGCACAGAAATTTATAGATGGACTGTTGCCATTATGTGTGTGAAAGAGAATGTCTAGGAATATATGTTAGCTTATTTTTATGCATAGACAGTACGATATGTGTTAAAACTGATTGAAATTTGACATGCACTCTCTTCCAGTCTTCTATATTCTTGCCTTTTTCTTCTACTTTTTCATCCTTATATTTTTTTCTGTCCTATTAGAAACTTTAGTTCACCTCGTAAGAACTGCAAGGTCCGTCATGGTCTGTGTTTATATATACCTTCATATCTCCATCGTAACATATTATTGACCCCTTGATTTCCCTTTATCATTCTATATCACTTCTGCCTCGTAACGTCATCATGTCACAGCGGCCTTGCACTCATCTGGTATTACTATTCTTTACTATCCATTACTATTCAAGAGCCGTTACGAGCCAAGGTATCCATCAACGAGTACCTGGATATTTGGCAACGCTTCCGCTACTACTGACGTCACGAGTGGTCTGAAGAGCACTCACATCCTGGTTTTGGCTGCCCAGTTCACCTGCGAGGATAAACATCTGGTGCGTGGCCGTTACTGCTGCTCATGTACAACACCTTCCATACTTTTTACTTTGGTTAGAGGGAAAATCTGGCCACGGGTAACAAAAAACGATTAACACCTTCAGTACTGGGATGCATTTTTACTTAGAGTTTTGGGTGTTATTATACGATTTTATAGACATTAGGAACGGTCTATGGAGGTCAGAAGTTTAATGGTCATATGTCCCAGACTTTTGGCTAACTCTATCATTCTTTTAGGGAACTGGCAATCAAGTGGGCCTTTTTTTATTTTCTGTTGCCGGCTTTCCTCTTGCATAAAGAAAATTAAACCCCACATAAGTTTCTGTAACTGTACATAATCACTAAATAGTAAACAGAAAAACTAGTGAAAAAGTGTTCTGGTACTGAAGTGGTTAAAAAAAGCACACTTACATGCCAGTTCCCAAGCAGGTTAGAGAAATATAGCCAAAAGAATATAATAAATGACTTGGAACCTCCCTCTTAAATAGTCTCAGGTATTAGGAAGATGGAAATATAGAAGCAGGTAAGGAGTTTCAGAGTTCACCTGATAATAACTGCATATACACTTTTCATAAGCAGAATCCACATATTTAATACATTTGATCATTCTGTACTTCTTCCTTGGCATTCGTCGTAATATTACTAATTATATAAAAGAGACAGTCAATTATTCACACTTCACACTTTTATATTCATTAACTTGAGTACCGATATCCTGGTGTGACCCTCTCTCTCTCTCTCTCTCTCTCTCTCTCTCTCTCTCTCTCTCTCTCTCTCTCTCTCTCTCTCTCTCTCTCTCTCAGTAAATACCGCCACGTACAGGTAAGATTCAATTAGGCACGCAGACTTAGGCAGGTGAAGCTCGCAATCAAGAAATCCCTCGTCCCAATTACAACAGAGAAAGATAATCCATAAATAAGTAGTTTTCCTTAAGCTCGTTACTGCAGGAATGAAGCGAGGCGGGAGAGAAAACAGACACTGGTTATCGAGTGAAAAAAAAGATAGAAAAATAGATAGATAGATAAAAAGATAGATACATAGATAGATAGATAGACAAATAGATAGATAGATAGAAAGATAGAAAGACAAAAGTAAAAACGAAAAGAGTATGATATCTAAAATACTAATGATAATAAGAATAGCAATAAAAAAAGAAATGAGAGAGAGAAACAAAGAGAGACAGAGACAGAGACAGAGACAGAGAGATCCCACCACACCGCACAAATTTCACCCCAACCAAAACAAGACTTCAAAATCATCTAAACCCACACCATTATACCTTCAAATTCCCCTTTTTATGATCACTCCCTTTCAAAATACACTTCCTCACTCCCCTCCATGAACTCTGGGACGCACGTTACCCCGACACACCCAGCGTACCTTTCCTCACCTGTTCTTGGTTCAATTAATCCATAAAGGTGTTGAGGCGAGGGTGGTCGAGGGGAAGCAGAGGGAACCCAGCAGGAATAATTGGAAAAGAACCCCCATACTGAGATTTGAGTAGAAGTCACGAAAGTAAGCGACAGGTGAGTTGAGAGGGTGAGGGAGGGATGCTGAAGGATGTTAAAGAATGCTAAGGGACGCTGAGGATTGTGGGAGGTGAGAAGAAGAGCCAGCAAAGGAGAGAAGGTGAGTTATGATAAGGAGTTTTAATCAGTGTTGATTAGAAAAGCGATGCGATAAAGTCAAGGAAGATTCGTAAAAGAAAAGGCGTTGAGTAATGAGACGCAAATGAGACAATTACAAAAGCACATTAACAAGAAAACAAATAAAAGGTGAAGAGAGAGAGAACGCAAGGAAAAGCAATTAGAGAAACAAAAATACAAATGATGAAAAAATACATTACTTATTCCAGCACGAGATTATACTATTTGTAAAACGTAATAAAAATCATTAATCACAAACAGATTATCGCCATTACCACCGCGGGGCGCCTTCAGACTTTCCAGTGACTGCACAAGCGGGAGAAAACACAGGGAGGTAAAACAATATACTTCTGCGAGGGGGAGACGAAGCGGCAGGGGGAGGTGGAAGGGAAGGCGGAACTGAAGGTGAGGAACAAGGAAAAGGTCAGATGAAAAAGGAATTCTTAGCCTTGAGAAATATAGAAGATGGGAAGTGAGTGGAAGAAGAGAAATAGTGGATATGAATAGTGGGTGTAAATGTGATGGGTAACAGTGAAGACAAAGATGCAAGAATGACAGTGATGATAATGATGGCAATAGTGATGACAATGGGAATGATGTAGCTACTGGTAATGACTTGAAGAGTATGAAAACTGCTAATCACCTCTCTCTCTCTCTCTCTCTCTCTCTCTCTCTCTCTCTCTCTCTCTCTCTCTCTCTCTCTCTCTCTCTCTCTCTCTCGTGAAAACACCTAAGGATACAGACAAAAAAAAGTGAATCCGAGGCTTGTTTGACTCACTACTTGCACTGCTTCAGAATAAACAAAACAAAACAAGACCAGACACGCTTAGCACTACCGACGACACAGGGAGGCACAGGTAAACAGACAACACGCGGGGAAATCGAGATAAACAATGCATAAACAGATTCCAGAAACGATACTAATGAAAGAATGAGGATTATCAACATCGACCCTGCTTATTACTGCACATTGAGCCCTCAGCTGACGAGATAGGAGTAATATTACGTGGTTAGTGGCGCAGACCCTTCAGCTTCTGCATTCAACAGGTCATTACACGGCAATCAATTAGCCAGCAAGAGACGCTTTCCGCCCGTCATAGAAGTCAATTAAAAGTCAATTACATCCTATTGCAATGCCCTCTCTATTCCTACACTTAACCCCTTCAGTACCATGACGCTTTTTCATATCTATTCTACTTACTATTTGGTGATTTTGTACAGCTTCAGATACTTATGTGGGGGATTAAAATAGTGAAGACTGTGGCCATTAATCTTCTGACCTCCATAGAACCTTCGTAATGTCGATAAATGGTCTAATGAAACCCAAGAATCAAGGTAGAAATGCGTCCCAGTACTGAAGGGATTGATAGTGTCGTACTTTGCAATGACCCAGAGTACACGATGCTTTGAAGAAAACAAAGCTACACAACACCTGAGAAACGTACGAGGCATACCTGTGGCGTGGCTATGGGCAACACACCTGGACACACCTGAGCACACCTGAACACACCTGCACATTCCCTAAAGGTGATCTTAGAGGGTGTTAATGTCCTTATTTCGTCTTAAAGTGCATGAAGGGAATATAAATGCCAAGGTTTTTTGTTCCTTATCTCTCTAGTTTATCTGTTCTTTCTTCTTCTTCCTCTTCCTCATCATCATCTTCTTCTTCTTCTTCTTCTTCTTCTTCTTCTTCTTCTATTTCTCACCTATCAGTCAACCTCCCAGGAAGCTTTCTTCAGCTCCACCCAATCACCACGGGGTTCTCTCTCGTTCTCTCTCTCTCTCTCTCTCTCTCTCTCTCTCTCTCTCTCTCTCTCTCTCTCTCTCTCTCTCTCTCATTATGCAATTAACAACAACAGTGAAAAAAAATACTAAAAATAACATCATGAGAGAGACAGACAGAAAGAGAGAGAGAGAGAGAGAGAGAGAGAGAGAGAGAGAGAGAGAGAGAGAGAGAGAGAGAGAGAGAGAGAGAGAGAGAGAGAGAGAGAGAGAGAGAGAGAGAGAGAGAGAGAGAGAGAGAGAGAGAGAGAGAGAGAGAGAGAGAGAGAGAGAGAGAGAGAGAGAACAAGGGAGACAGGTGCAGAAAAAAAAGACAAGGAGGAAGATAACGGGGGCAGGTGGAAGGAAGGAAGAAGAAAGGTGAGGAAGGCAGGTGGGGAGAAGGAAGGAGAGAAGGGAAGTGAGGGAAGGGAAGGGGTAGAGAGAAGGAGACGGGAAGGGAGCAGTCACCCATAGCAAGTCAAACATCAAGTGGCAGGGTGAGAGCGATGTGTGTGTGTGTGTGTGTGTGTGTGTGTGTGTGTAGGAAGGTAGGTAGGAGGGAAGATAGGGAGGTACAAAGAGAGGTAACAAAACTGATGGAAAGAATAGAAAAAGGAGGAATGAACGAAGGAAGGGGAATAGGAAAGAAGGAATGAAATAAGAAGAAAAGCAAATACATATAAAAATACGATAAAAAACATAAATGAAGGAAAAAACAATTAAAAACGAAAAACCTAACTGGAAAAATGAAAAATACAGAAGTAGAGAGAGAGAGAGAGAGAGAGAGAAAGGAGAAAGCACGGACACTCACACAAGACTAAATGTTCACTGGGACGGAAATTGAGTTACTGAATATTTGCAATGAAGAAAAAAATCTCCCCCCTTCTCCTCCTCCTCCTCTTCCTCTTCTTCTTCTTGCCTCTCCACGCTCACGAAAACCACTTCATCCCGTTTTCTATGAGTGTTTGTTTACGCAGGCGCGGCGGCACGCTCGGCACATCGCTTAATTACAAAGCTAACTGGAACGCGCGCACAGACACTCAAGGGGAAAGGAAGAGCGTGGCAGGATGACGAAGGCGACGACGAAGACCTGAACTGACTGTGTATGTGTGTGTGTGTGTGTGTGTGTGTGTGTGTGTGTGTGTGTGTGTGTGTGTGTGTGTGTGTGTGTGTGTGTGTGTGTGTGTGTGTGTAGGATTGACTTTGTATCTCCTATTAGTGTATAGTTAGAGTTTATTGATGTAAATAAAAGCTCATTTCGTCTCTTTTTTAATGTAAGAAAGGAAAATTGGCTAGGTGAACAAAAACAATTGAACAAATACAGACCCACTTAGATGCCAGTCCCCAAGCAGGTTCTACTCTTTGTTATCCTTTGTAATAAGAAAAATAAGACTTTAGACAGCTAACTTCGACTAACTAACTAACTACGTAACTAACCAAACTTTTGGATAACTCTATTTATCTTTAAGGGAACTAGCAATCAAGTGGGCCTTTTTCTTATTTTTTTTTTTTTTTTGTTACCCTTAGTCAGCTTCTCCTCTTGCTTCAATAGAATATAGAAGTTCACGGTTGTAGACAATGCATATCTTTCTAGGGCGGCTCCTGAACCTCCTACAGTGTGGTATGCTTCGGTTCCTCAGCTGTCCTCGTCTCACCGTACAAATAGAGTTAGGAATGTTGATGAATGCCGTGGCTTAACACTGATTTATTCCCTGAAGTTTTGGTGCTACAGGCAACACAAAGAGGACCAAATTAGCGTCCAGTGTTCATTTAATAACCGCCGTGCACTCAGCTTGAAGTGAATTACCATCCATCATGCTACACCACGAGTCTCTAAAAGCTTCAAGACGTGAGGGAAAATGCAAGATAAATCTAAATGTAAATAACGTCAGCTGTAAATGCGGTGCGGTACTGGCGGCGAGGCATATGGCGCGTGTGATGCCTGGCTTAGCGTAACTCCCTCAGGCAAGCCACAGGGGACGAGGGGGCTGCGCTAATGTAGATAACGTTTGCGCCGCGCCTTTACGAGCCTCCGTCAATAACAGGCGTCAACTAAAATGAGAAATACGATCGCGTAGAGAGAAACTGACCCAATCGCACTAAACCAAAACCTGCAGAACCGAACCGAACCAACCGTATCGGCGGGAACGACGGACGCGTGACGGCCGGTTGAAGGAGGCGATGCTCAATTATTATTACCGAACCTGCTGGGCGAGGGAATTAAAACCAGACCCCAGGAGTGTTGGTGGAAAGCTTGGGGGATTAGCAGGTTCAGAGGGAAGGTGGAGGAGGTGGAGGAGGTGGTTGAGGTGTAGGGTGGATTTCATTAACCCCTTCAGTACCATGACGGGTTTCCATATTCACTCTGCTTACTACTTGGTGATTTTACACAGATTCAGAAACTCATGTGGGGGATTGAAATAGTGAAGACTGTGGCCACTAATCTTCTGACCCCCATAGACACTTCCTAATGTCAGTAAAATGGTCAAATGGTACACAAAACTCATGGTAAAAATGTGTCCCTGTACTGAAGTGGTTAACAGGACTCAACTTAATGTGGTCCTTCCGTGCAAGTCAGTGGGGAGATCAATTAATGGGCATTACCTGAGAGTCCCACGTGTGTCTCTCTCTGCTCTTTCACCTTCAGGAGGACAACGCCATTTCCTCCTCTAGGGTCACACGTTCAGGATAAATAATGGTACTCGAGCAGTCATAAGTCAGCTTCACCCCGCCGCTATTTCAATCACGGCCTGGAATAACAGTCCGGGGAGCCGTCGGTGGAAAATAGCCTTCGGGAGACGTCAATAAATCTTGCTATAGCCAGGGAGGAGAAAATAGAATAGTAACCCCCTCGCAGAGCCCGCCAGTGATGCGCGCTGAGGAATGGCAGGGACGTGAGAGGCAGGAAAGCAGGCTGGCAGGAGGCGTACTGGGAGAAGTTGAGTAGTGTAAGAGTGTAGGAGAGGTGGATGGAAAGACAAGAGACTGAGATGAGCGGGAAAGGTCTGAGAGGTCTAGCAACGCCTACACGCCCAGGGTTGGTAGATAACTCGACATGAAAGATGGATAAAAAAAGGTGCAAGGAAGACCACGAGGGGAACAATAACATCCTTGATAGCTTATTCGTCCACCTCTCAATCTTGTGGCCGCGAAGGGTGAGGGAGTGACATGAAATGGTAATATGGGTGCGGTAAGGCCTTCCCTCCTCCCATACACCCTTCTCACGCTCTCCCCGTCCCTATCTTATGGAGACGAGGGCGAGTGGACAGCCGTGGAGGACCTGGAGGGGTGATGGACGGGCCTCAGCAAACACTCGCCTCGTAACCCAAGCCAAGAGTCACCCGTCAAGCTCACCCATTTACCTGTCGAGCCACGTCCGCGCCCGCAGCCCCTCCCACCCTACAAGGAGGAAGACAATGAGCCTCAGCCGTACGTCGCCCATTTGTACAAACCCTCCGTGGGGCGGCAGCATTATATTACGCGGCCACGACGACGTATCTGGGTCCTGTATAAGGTTGGGTGACCACCTCCACGCGCCGCGCCTCCTGCATATTGATCTGAGCGGGGAGTCGGAAGTGAGCAGGGGAGCAGGGCGGAGTCTCGTCCACGCCGGCACAAAGAAACCCTCGACACCATTACAGGTGGAGGAATATGCATGTGTTGACTCTCATTATGCAATAAATACATCATTATACAAGTACTGCAAAGGAGACAAACAAATGAAGACGCATCTCGTGCTTACCTACGCTGTTTTGGTTGAGATCTTATTTTTCTCTCTGTCTTGAATTCTCTCAACTAAGAAACTCAGACACGCAAGTTCGTTTTCTATTGGCGTGCTTTTCCTTTGGGTTATTTAAGGCATAACTGCGTCATCTGTACACGCGCGTCAAGCCTCGTTGCCTCCTGCTCCCTATTTGCCCAACTCCGTGGTGGTCTGGTGGACTTACTTGCTTTTCATCGCTGCTGTTGCATTCACACCTCGTTTCCTTGCCATTTTTTCTTGCTCGGCTGGAAAGCTACGAAACACATAATGCTCTTTTTCCTTTCCTTTTCCTTCCCTGTTCCTATTGTTACTCCTCCCCTTATTACATCTTTCGTTTCCACCTTTCTCTCTCCCCTCTCCACCACGCTATTCATCTTACTCTTGTTTTCGTCACTGTCATTATATATCGCACCGTTCTCGCACTGTGTTCCCTCAAAGACCAAAAGTGTCATTTAACAGGATGCGTACCTGGGCAGAGTTGAAATTACAAAGCATAAGAGCATAAGAAAGAAGGAAACTGCAAGTGGAGGATATTATTTTCAACACTTTTGACTCATAATGTAACTAAATTCTTTTAATACTTCTGAATCTTGTAATAAAGAAATACGTAATTAAATAATATGTTCATTATAACATCTACTCTTATTCTTAACACTTTCAATACTGGGACACATTGTTACCTTGAGATTTGTGTACGATTAGACCATGTTATTGACATTAGAAACGGTTTATGGAGGTCACACGAATAATGGCCAGAATCTTCACTATTCTAATCACCCACATGAGTTTCTGAAGCTGTACAAAATCACCAAATAGTAACCAGAATGAATATGAAAACACGTCAAGTCACTGAAAGACTTAAAACTTTTCAACACAACAAGAAAAACTAACACAAAAACCCAACCGGCGAATCACTTTCTGCAACACGAGGAAATGACAACAGTAAAAATAAGAGTTTGAAAAAAAATATATAAAAAAGAGCAACTAAGAATAGAAACCAACACTGTGAAGAACCCCCTGACAACGTATGCAAAGAAAACAGAGTCAGGAGGCATTCTTCCATTTAATTACTGAAGTACAATGCATCACGGCGGTGTAATGTAGCGTTGAGGGGACGTGACGTGTGTTTGGCCTGCCTTGGAAGTGAAGGAGGAAGTAGAGAGACGGCTGGATGGCTTTCTCTTACATATACACAGAGAGAGAGAGAGAGAGAGAGAGAGAGAGAGAGAGAGAGAGAGAGAGAGAGAGAGAGAGAGAGAGAGAGAGAGAGAGAGAGAGAGAGAGAGAGAGAGAGAGAGTCGGTCTGAAAAACAACCCAAACAACATGAAACTCAAATTACTTTACATCTATTGTGAGAGTTAAAATGTGGAGACTCTGACAGATATTTCCTTGTACGATGAAGAAAATTTTATCATAACAACTTGCTGACTAACTGACTGACTGACTGACTGACTGACTGACTGATTGACTGACTGAATGACTGACTAACTAACTAACAAAATAACTAAATGACTGAATAAACTAACCATTTAACAAGGAACTAACTGAATGATAAACTGACTCACTGATTATTCAACTGACAAACTGACGCACTCCCTCAATCACTCACTCACTCCCTTACTCACTCACACACACTCAAACTAAACAGCAAAGCACAACGCGAACTCACTTACCAAGAACAAACAGAAAGAGCTAAAATCAAGGAATAGTTAGCATGGAGACAGGGCAGAGCGGGGCGAAACAATGCTATCATATCTAAACTGACCAATATTGACGCAACCGAACCAGGGGCCTTATGCAAATGAGCAGAATCGAAAGGGTGCTGGAAGGAAGACAAGAAAGGAAGCTCGTTTTCTATTTTTTTTTTGTCTTCCTTCAAGGGGGGACTGATTTAGGCAAGTTGGCGTCCAGTTTACCTTAGATAGTTCCTGGCCGCGACCACGCCCGCAGGAAGGCAAAAACTGCCTCAGAATATCATGGTAATCTCAAATGTTAGATTTACGTGAAGATACGAAGGAAAGAGGGCAGGAGGCAGAGAGGGAGACAGTGAATGTGTGTGTGTGTGTGTGTGTGTGTGTGTGTGTGTGTGTGTGTGTGTGTGTGTGTGTGTGTGTGTGTGTGTGTGTGTGATTTTTTTTTTCCTTCCTGTCTGTCTGGCTTTCTGTCTGGTTGGCTGGTTATCTCTCTCTCTCTCTCTCTCTCTCTCTCTCTCTCTCTCTCTCTCTATTGACACATCCCTCTCCATTTCTCCCTCTTACTCACTTTCATTATCTCCCTCGCTTACCATTCCTTTCACTCAATCTCAATTTCTTTCACTCCTCTCATTAACTCTCTCTCTCTCTCTCTCTCTCTCTCTCTCTCTCTCTCTCTCTCTCTCTCTCTCTCTCAACATCAGTAGCGCCAAGGAAATTAGGGATAAGAGTAACGCTGATGAGTAAGGAGGATTGAGAAGAACATGGGTAAACTGCACACGATTTTCTTTACATGCGAGAACGACTCAAGATATTCCCAAACTTATAGGGAGTAAAGAGCAAAAAGTTGTGAGTATCTTGTGAGGAGTGAGTGCGAGGAGAGAGAGTTATGAGTACTTTCCGAAGGTGTGAGTGAGACAATGGAATATTTATCACAGTTTTATGAAGTCATGAGTGATAAAGAAAAGACTTATGCATATTTTTGTGGCTGGCAGAGCAAAAGGCGGGAGTTTAAATCGTTTTGTGAAGGTTTGAAACTAAAGAGATTTTGAAACTTGAGATTCTGGCTAAACTGTGAGTAAGCTGTGGGGGAAGAGAGGCTTAGGATGTGCTATTGGGGGAGAGAAAGGACGAGGTATGCATTTTTATGAAGCTGTGAGTGAAAACCCAGAAATGCGTGAAGAATTGATTCTGAAGGTAATTTTTGCACGTCATTTTTTTTTTTTTTTTGGTGGAGTTTTGGGTAGAAAATAAGACATGTGCAGCTTCAAGATAAAGACAAACCGCCTCTTTGTCTTGCGGGTGAAAAAAAAAACAATGTGAAATGTTTAGTTCAGGAAAAAATGAGTATGTTTATGATATTACGTTTTTTTCGATATTGAGGTAATTAAATCAGTCATCATAACATATTCATCAAGCTTTTTATCCATCTACTAACTCATTAACAGATGGTGCATACGACCTTCTTTCTATCCTGCAAGGCGACTGGCAAGTAAGTGGGCCTTTTTTTTATATCTTTCCTGCCTTTGTCCAGCTTTCCTCTCTTACATAAACACCATTCTTCCATCAATATACGAGTACATACATACACACGCACACAAACATACACGAACAAACCTATCTACACACAAGTACAAACACACAAGGGCAAAATAGCATACATTCACCAATATACGAATACATACACACACACATACACTAACCAATCTATCTACACACAGATACAAACACACAAGGGCAAAATAAACTAAACCTTTGATCTGGCGAGGAGAAAGTTAACCAGGCCAAGAGGAGAGGAAAAATATTGACAGCCGCCAGGAAAGCAAGTGAAGCTAAAAGATCCCTATTAAGTTAATCCAAATGGTCCAGCGATTACTACAAGAGTGGAAGGTTGGACGAGATTACACTTAATCTTACCTGTCTCTCCAATTAACCTCTCCAGTACTGGGACGCATTTTTACCACGAGTCTTGGGTGATTACATGATTTTCTTTACATTTGGAAGGGTCTATGGACGTCAGAAGATTAATGGCCAGAGTCTTCACTGTTTTAACCCCGACATGAGTTTCTGAAGTTGCATTAAATCATTAAATAGTAAGAAAATAATTATGAAAAGACGTTATGGTACTGAAAGGGTTAAAGATGCCTGTCTGTTAATTTGACATCACATTGTTCTTTTTGTGACGTTGTATGCTTGACTTGTTAATCTAGTGAGTTATATTGCTAGCTAACTGTTTGCTTCCCTCTTCTGTACCATTACACGTTTTCTTCTCCATTCCAATTACTACGTGGGGTATTAAAATAGTGAAGACTTTGGTCATTACTTTTCTGACTTCCATTGACCCTTCCTAATGTAAATAAAATCGTCTAATGGTACTCAAAACTCATGGTAAAAATGCGTCTCAGGTTTAATGTTTACTGTCTTAAGTGTAACGTTTGTTTTTCCTTTGTGTTCCTTTGTACCGCTACTCTGTTGTGACTCATTGCCCGTAAAGACTAGGAAGGATAAAAACTAGGAGGAATTCACGTAAAAAAGAAATATACAACGCATGAATTACAACTCATATGGCTCTCTCTCTCTCTCTCTCTCTCTCTCTCTCTCTCTCTCTCTCTCTCTCTCTCTCTCTCTCTTGCATTCAAGGTTAACCACAAACTTCTTCACATTCAAACCAAACGTGGAAAACAAAAACCACACACACACACACACACACACACACACACACACACACACACACACACACACACACACACACACACACACACACACACAGAAAAACCACACCAGCTAGTCATGCCCGCTCATTTCACCAGGAGCCACGCAGGACCACCCACCCACGCCTCACCACGCTCACCTCACCTTAATTAATTCGCGGCGACCAAAACCCAGATAGTGACACCTTAACCTCTCATCACCATAAGGTCGGGAGTGCTCAGAGCGAACGTGTTAGGTTGAAAGTGAAACAGAGGCCAAAATACGCACAGTGGACGGGGCTGTGACTCCTGACATTACGCACTGATCTCCCTTAGGTGTTGTGTAAGCGCTCGCCTCAAATGCCGCGTCGCAGGAAGGAAACAACAAGCAGTGGGCTTCAAGGACTGGCTTCACTTCACGCTTCTGTGGTTTTTGTTTTCGTCCCCCATAGCAGTTGGATATATATATATATATATATATATATATATATATATATATATATATATATATATATATATATATATATATATATATATATATATATAACGTGTTCCCGTTTTCTTTAGCAATGTAGTTTTACTTTATATGCTTTCCCTCAATTGTAATAGCAGAATATATAAAGTGTTCCTATTTTCTTCAGTAGCTTTCTTTTACATGTTTTCCATTCTATTATTTGTTTTGTTTTCGTTTTTCAATAGCAATAGCAAGATATATAACGTCTTCCCATTTTCTTCTAGACTATTTTCCGTCATAGTAGTGAAAGGAGACTACATTTCGTGACACTAACTCTATTACACTGACACCACACCACTACACTATTACACTACACTCTTACACCAAGGCATTTGTCCCAGACTTTCAGCTAACTCTACTAACCTTTTAGAGAACTGGCAATCAAGTGGGCCTTTTTTTTGTTATATTTTTTTGTTCTCTTCCATAAAAATTCACTATTACACTATTACACTGACAGCGCACCACTACACTAAACACTATTACACTACACTCTTACACCAAGACTTGTCCAAGACTTTTAGCTAATTCTGGTAACCTTTTAGAGAACTGGCAATCAAGTGGGCCTCTTTTGTTATACTTTTTGTTCTCTTCCATAAAAAAATAACTACTACACTGACAGCACACCACTACACTAAACACATTTACACTGACAACACACCGTCACAGCTTGACTCTCATAACACACAGCACTCTCGGTGGTAACACAGAAAACAGACAGGGAAGAGAACGCTGAGATCAAAAGAAAACGAGAGAAGGGAGTCAATTCCACACCAGCATCCATTTAAGGGCGTGGGGGGTCCAGGGTTTGTCAGGGAAGTGTTCAGGGAAAGGATCGGAGAGGGACGCTTAACCTGGTGTACCATTACTGCGAGGTGCACAGGTAAGGAGACAGGTAAATGGAAGTCAAGGGGGAAGAAGTTGTTTGAGGCAAGAGAAGAACATCGATTATGGTAATGCTGGTGGTGGTGGTGGTGGTGGTGGTGGTGTGGAGCCTACCTTGCCACACCTGCAGCAAATGTGGTCTGTCTACAGGTGTGTCTTGGGTGTGGTCAGTGCGGTAAAGGTGAGAGGAGACAGAGGGCAGGTGTGACAAGAGGTACCCAGACAGGTAAACAAGTAAGAACAGGCAAGAACAGGTAGGAACATTGTGTAGGTGTCAGTAAGGTAACAGTGGTAGATTTTGCTAGTATTGGCATTTATTAGTACCATTATTATTATCAGAGCTCTGTGGACTATTTACATTTACAATCCCACATTAGCAGAGCAGTCCAGTTTAATCAATGCAACACTGGTATCACTTTGTTTGCCTCCGAGTTTACACCACAGCAATCACCAATTACTTGCGCCACTTCGAGCTGTACTAAGTTTCACAGCTCGCCTTGAGATACACAAGTAAAGCAATAAAGCACCTCTCCATCCTCGCCCAGAGACTCAAGCACGCCACAAAACTAGCGTAGAAGAACCTGATCTATCATTCTTAATTAATTTTCATGTGTACAAATGAATCTCCTTAAACAAGACCCTGATCCGATTTGAGATTCTGAATCCATTTACACACACACACACACACACACACACACGCGCGCGTCCACAAAAAAGGAAGGCAATGAGAATAACGGAAGGGCGCCTCGTGAGCCTCAGTTTGCATTACTTCCCTTAATTTCCTCTTTTTTTGCCCTCCACCCAGAGTGAAGGCCAGACACGTGTCTCGAGACCCTTGCAATAGGTACGTTTAGTAAGGAATTAGGTATTGTTAGGAGTGTGTAGTGATCTGTCCCCTCCCCCCCTCTCTCTCTCTCTCTCTCTCTCTCTCTCTCTCTCTCTCTCTCTCTCTCTCTCTCTCTCTCTCTCTGAACACGCAAAAAGCAAAGCAAAAACGCCACCTACAGCTACTTGCTCCAAAGGTTCAAGCCCAGAGAGAGAGAGAGAGCGAGGGACGGAAGGCTGGCTGGCTGGCTGGCTGGCTGCAGGAGGGTTCACTGTGGATGTTTATCGGTCCACGCCCTTCCCAGAACACCACCCTTAGGAGCCCCAGACCCTTCGTCCCCACGTCACTCCCGCTTTATCTAATGAGAGCACGTCACTTCCACTCTCCGGGCATCAGTAAGGCTCCCGACAATTGCCTCATGGAGACTGATAATTATTTAACGGCGGAGCGAGCGAGCGAGGGAGAGATAGAGAGAGAAAGAGAGAGAGCCAGGGAAAAAAATGGAGGTGAAGTAAATGTCAAGTCTGAAGGAGGCTGGGCGTGGTGCGGGTGACACCATCCGTCACCCGACCACACCCAGCCAAAAACATCAGCACCATGACCTTTCTCAAACCACTGGCAACCCCACAGCCGCTCAGCTCAACCAAAACACGCCAATGTGATGATGCTCGTTCAGACAAGATACTTTCTACTCCTAAACGCCGCCAGGTGATCAAGGCAAAGGAATGAAGGTGAAAACACTACGTCAGGTTACCCCGTTACCTGAAGGCACCTAGGAGTGAAATGCACCTGAGAACCTGAATCAGCACGTGGGTAAACGGTGAGTCCGCGGCGACCCACAGGTGGCGTCAGGTGCCCTAATTACGTTGCCCTTTGTTCCTGATGGCCAGTGATCGCATTTCCCGCCATGAAAGTCGGCCGTTTCATTAACCCCTTCAGTACCATGACGCGTTTTCACATATTATTTTGCTTACTATTTAGTGATTTTATACAGCTTCAGAGACATATGTCGGGGATTAGAATAGTGAAGACTCTGGCCATTAATCTTCTGACCTCCATACACCCTTCCCAATGTAAGTAAAATTGTCTAATCGTACCCAAACCCATGGTAAGAAATGCATCTCAGTACTGAAGGGGTTAACAACATGACAAGATTAATTTGCACCAGTGAAAGCCCAAAGCTCACTAACGAGTAATTACTGGCGTTTGGTGAGCATGGGAAGGAGAGCAGGACAGCAGGGTGGCGGGGCGGAGCAAGCCAGGGCAGTGTCACAACCCGCAGTGACACGGCGCATGCTGTAGGTCACACGGTCACCTGCCCCTCGCCAACCGGGTTCACCAAGGTTTGAGAGTACACCGCTTTCCGCCCTTCCTGATGCCGCCGTCCTGCCACGCCCTCCCCGCCGCGCCTTGCAACACACGCACGTACTCACACACACACACACACGTAATCTCTCTCTCTCTCTCTCTCTCTCTCTCTCTCTCTCTCTCTCTCTCTCTCTCTCTCTCTCTCTCTCTCTCTCTCTCTCACCTTAAAGATATTTCATACGTAAACACACACACACACACACACACACACACACACACACACACACACACACACACACACACACACACACCACGTAAACACAAACACAAAAAAAAAACACTAATATACGAATTTCGATGAAGACACAAGAACAGACACGGAAACACAAATCCTCACGTACTCTAATGCACGCCTTGACACACACGAGCACTGCGCACGCCTTGCCTCGCCTCGCCTCTCCTCGCCTCGCCCTCCACGTGCTGGCCAGTGCGTGCATGTGACCGTGAACGTAACAATCTTGCATTTCTATTTTTTTTTCTTCACCACACAGGTAACAAAGTATCGATATATCCTGATCCAGTCTTGCTCTCCACACTGCCGCGTATCCACACAACATTACCCATTAGATTGACGTGTGCACATGGCGGGACACGCACACACACACGTACACACGCGTACACACACGTACACACACGCACGCACTGGCAGAGGGTACGCACACCTTCCCGTTCCGGTCCTCACACAGGTAACGGATGTAACAGGTACAGGTGAGCGGCGCAGCGACAGGTACAGCCGAGGGTTGACCTACGTGTGGGCGTCGCTCGGCCACACCCAAGCGGGCGGGCAGGGCGTCGCTGGTGCCTCCCTCTGGCTCTGGCTCTCCTGCACCCCACCTACCCAGCACCCCCCAGCTCTCCTCCAGTCAACGCTGCTTTACTGAACTTTCTAGCACATATCTCCGTCTGGCGTCTGTTTTCCGTCAAGTTCACACGCGCCAAGGCGATCCACACCTCTTCTTGCTGAACCCGCCCCTCTGATCGCCCTCCACCTGTATGTACCTCGGTCCACGATCCACACATGGCTAAAGTCCAGCTCAGACTGAACCCGTGGCCGGACAAACTGACCTTTTCGCACGGGGGCAAAAATCGGCAGTGCCCGTGGCTGCCGACTATAAGATTATTTGGAACGATTTACGCTTCGGACTGCGGCACGCGGGGACGCCGGGCAGTGAGGCGCCGGCCAGGTGTGTCATGAATGCCCCCTCAGGTTATGCTCCAGTTTTAATGAGGTACAGGTGCGCGAGAGGTGAGGAATGAGGGCAACGATGAACTCTCACATGTCCGCCGGATCCCAAGGTACCGTACGCCACGCCCTGACCACGCCCGGCTCGGCTCTTCCCTGCGTCCTTTTGAGAGCATTCAGTGTTCAGACGGAGACTCCTTCGGGATGTGCGTCTCATTAATCACCTTCTTTACGCCTTGATGTCTGTGATGTGCTCTTTTGGCGGCACCTCGGTACTAAATTAAATCCTTTTATGTGAGTTTTGATGGAGGTAAATGATAGTGAATATTATCACGTTCTAAAATCACTATTACATTATCCACGATTCACTGTAATTTAAAAAGACTGGTTTATTATGAAGTGACTGTTTTATTCCAGTTTAGCGAAGGAGCTGGTGTAATATCGTCAAGTGTCTATCTGGTGTGATTAACGAGCGGCTCCTCACCTCTTGTGATACCAATTAATATTATGAAGGGAAAAAATCTCTCCCAGGTGACTTGTTAAAATATAAAAATGTCTTTATTCCGTCTTGCTAAAGGTGTCAAGCTAATTTTCCAGAGTCACCCTGCTCCCCTCCTCCCTGCCTCCTCCACCTCCTCCACCTCCTCCACCTCCTCCTCTGCTCCACATTCTCATATTTGCTTCTTTTATTACTTCCTCTCAGTGAATACTTTCCCCGTGCACCCTTTCACCCTTGTCTTGCACTCTAAGTCACCCTGTACTTGCCTCCTTGTCATTCACCACTTTTTGCTTCCATCTCTCTCTCTCTCTCTCTCTCTCTCTCTCTCTCTCTCTCTCTCTCTCAACTGTCATCTTACCTAACATTCCCTAAATTTTCTTTCCCTCACCCTGACACTCTCTTCCTTTCTCACCCTAGCTATCTCCCACCTTCCTCTCCTTCACCCTTTTTCACCCACCTCACCCAATGCCACCAACACTGTATCCTCCCTCCCTCATCCCCTCCTTTCACCCTCCCTCTTCACCCTCACCCTTCTTCCTCACCCTGCTCCCCTTCACCCTGTCACCCTCACTCGTCCCTCACAACCTTTCAGCCACACCCCAAGTCACCCTACGGCCATTTTTTCCCCAATTTACCCTTTCTGATCCTCCTAGCAGCACGGGAGAGAGAGAGAGAGAGAGAGAGAGAGAGAGAGAGAGAGAGAGAGAGAGAGAGAGAGAGAGAGAGGGGGCAGAGTTATATGTAGAGCACAAGGAGAGTCCAAATTAGGTGACGTGCCCTTTAATGCTGAAGTAAACGAGAGAGAGAGAGAGAGAGAGAGAGAGAGAGAGAGAGAGAGAGAGAGAGAGAGAGAGAGAGAGAGAGAGAGAGAGAGAGAGAGAGTACAAACAGACAAACAGCCAGCCAAACACGTAATATAAATACAAAAAAAAAGAAAAAAAGATTAAAAATATGTTACAAGTCACCAGTTTGAGTTTGGAGTCCTGCTGGTGACACTTCCAATTGGTGAGGAGTAATCTGGAGGCTCATCTTTCATGGTGTGAGTGTGGGAGTCACATTGGAGACTGTTAGACGTACGTGACTCGCATTGCTTCCCTCCTGTGGCCACGAGATAAGAAGGTGCTTGCTCTTCCTTCTATCTCAGGTGTTTACATGTACCTGTTGGTGCCTCACGTGTATCTGATCCTGTCTCCTCATGCATTCAAGTGTTTTTATTCTTGTTATTGTATTTTTTTATCTATTGTATTCACGGTTTTGTGTTTATCCTTGTTTTTGTTCAGTCTGTACTATTTATTGTTTGGTGTTGGAATCTCTTGTGTATTTTGATCCTGTCTTCTCATGCATTCAGGTGTTTTTATTCTTGTTGTCTTTTTTTAATCGACTGTTTTCACGGCTTTGTGTTTATCCTTGTTTTTGTTCAGCCTGTATCATTTAACGTTTGGTGTTGGAATCTCATGTGTATTCTGATCCTGTCTCTTCATGCATTCAGTGTTTTTTATTCTTGCTTTTGTTTTTTTTTTTTTCCTACTGTGTTCACGGTTTTGTTTTTATCTTTTTTTTACTTCAGTCTATACTTTTTTTGTGGACTAATTTTTCTACAGCTATTTTACGTCACAGAACGATTTTGTTTGTATATTCTACTCGATTTACACGTTTATTTGTTATGCATGTGTTGTATCTCGTGCGTTCGTCTCGTAGTCTTCACCGTTTTAGTGTTTTCCAGGAACAGAATGATAAACTGGACTCTCGAGATGTGCGTTGCATTTTAATTGGAACTCCTTGTTAAACTATCACTAGAACCATGAAAGCGTCCCTGGAAACCTCAGTAACTTCCACCAGAGACGATTAAATACATATATGAGGCAATAAAACGCTCTAGAACACGTATCTGAGTCTAAATGCTGTGTGTGTGTATGTTTGTGAAAGTAAACTAGGTGGAAATGTGTTACACTGCAATATTTATAGGTAAGTGTTTGATTAGTTCATATTTCCAGGTAGAACTGTCACCTGAACTGTCTAGTAGAACGGGTTTAGTGCATGTGGAGCTGTACTAGAGAAGAAGTGGAGCAGAGTGGAGGAAAGTGGAGTAGTGTTAAGTGGAATGTCTCTTACTTCGCTTTCATTAGTTCATATTTTCAGGTAAAACTGTCACCTGAACTGTCTAGTGGAACGGGTTTAGTGCATGTGGAGCTGTACTAGAGAAGAAGTGGAGTGGAGTGGAGGAAAGTGGAATAGTGTTAAGTGGAGTGTCTTTATATAGCTTAGAGCATTAGGTTATCAGGAGCATTGTACTGAATAAGAGTAAAAAATATGATTTCTGTCTTTTTTGGTCATTTAAATGTCTTAAACCCTTGAATACCATGACACATTTATACATTCATTCTACTTACTATTTAGTGATTTTTTAATATCTCAGAAACATATGTGGGAGAGTAAACTAGTGAAGACTGTGGCCATTAATCTTGTGACCTCCATAGACCCTTCCTAATGTCAATAAAGTGGTCTAATCGTACAGTAAATTTCGAGGTAAAAATATGTCCCACTACTGAAGGGGTTAAATAGACAGGGTTACAGAATAAAAGAAGTGAAAAGACATAATATTAGTATTTTCAAGTTCTTTTTTCATCACTCTCAAAACACGAGGAGAAAATGACGTACATGCATATTCATTTCAAGGTGTCATTTTTTCCTCCTCCTTTCACACAGGTAAGTTTCTCTCCCTCTCAACTCAGGTAGGCAGGTAACCCTCATTATGGACACCTGGCAGAGTGACAGTGACACACGCTACTACAATTACCAATGCTAATACACACACACACACACACACACACACACACACACACACACACACACACACACACACGATCCATGTTTGTCACCTAAATTCGATACTTGACAACTTGACACACACAAACACCCACAAAAAAGGTTCCCGTTGATCAGAATTTAGCATTTGCACCTTTAAGACGGAACGTGCCAAGCTTTTTATCTGCTGCTTCAAGGGCGTGTTTGATGGAGAGAGAGAGAGAGAGAGAGAGAGAGAGAGAGAGAGAGAGAGAGAGAGAGAGAGAGAGAGAGAGAGAGAGAGAGAGAGAGAGAGAGAGAGAGAGAGAGAGAGAGAGAGAGAGAGGACAACATAAGGTCCGTATTCAGAAACGCTTTGGTCTCTCACCACGACTTTTTTCGAAGGCCACTGAGATGATTAGCTGGGTTTTCAGAGTGTTTCTCCAGTTAATAATGCAGAAATCTTGTCACCCTGCCTCTAGAACCAGAAAAACACCCTAAAAAAAACTCGTGTAAATTTAAATAAAGCTTAGAAATGAAGGACATGAAGTATGGAAGTGTTTGAGAATACAAGCTCAAGAAAGAAGCACAGTAGACAAGCTCCACAACACGCAGGGTACAAACACGAGGCTGGGCAAGGAAAACCGATGAAAAATTAGGAAAAGCACAGAAAGGAGGGCATCGCAGAGGAGATAAATAGCGTAAGTTAAAGTTAATCACAGTGTTTTTTGGCAGCGATGCATGTGCTCCCTTTAATGGCTCTGATAAGCGCACGAATCATCAAGGCAACTGGTTATTATGTGATTTGGTCCACATCTCCATTGTCTGCCTTCTGACGCGAGGGAGGAGCACGGGAGGGAGAGAAGGGGTGACGTCATGCCTTCAGGGAGTGTCCAGGACTAAAATGTTTCTAGGAACTGTTGTCACCCAAGCAGCCTCGACCTCGAAGTAATGTTGGAGGGTTTAAATGTTGAAACTCTTTGAATATGAAGTGTGGAAGGCATGTTGGTTGCTTGCTTGCTTGTTCTCTCCGTCGTGGTGGTGATGGTGGTGGTGGTGGTTTGGTTAGTAGTTAATGGTTAGCAGTAGTGATGGTAGTAGTAGTAGTAGTAGTAGTAGTAGTAGTAGTAGTAGTAGTAGTAGTAGTAGTAGTAGTAGTAGTAGTAGTAGTAGTAGTAGTCCTATTTCTTCCTTTTCTTTCCTCGCATCCTTCACTTGAATCCTCCACGTACTTTCACTTATAATAATGAACAGAATCTTGAACATCTCACTCGTTTTAAAGACAACAAGGACTAGTTTTTTTTTCACATGATTTTACGCAAAGACTACAATTAACATTTTACAAGTCCCAAAAATCATCACATAATTAGTTACTCTGCTTTACACTTACGATAATCAAATGCATCAATTCGCAAACACAAGAACCTAACTACAATAATCATGACATTTGGATTGACTGAAGTGGGCAAAGGGAGGAAAATTTAACTTATACACTTGAGATAAGACAAATAAATGAGTGAATAAAATGAGGAATAAATAAACATGATTCTAAACTAAAGGAACAGAAAATTGATAATCACTAAATATTTCATCGAGTCAAGGAAGAAGAAGAAGAAGAAGAAGAAGAAGAAGAAGAAGAAGAAGAAGAAGAAGAAGAAGAAAAGAAAGAAAATTAAAAAGAAGAAGGAAAAGAAAAAGGATGAAGAAAAAAGAGAGAAAAAAGGAAACAACAACAACAACAACAACAACAACAACAACAACAAAAACCATAATCTCGACTCAAATACCGTAGCAAATCTGGGAGCAACAACTCGACAAGTGCCGATGTGGTGCTGTGGTGCTGCGGTGGTGTGATGGTGCAGCGGTAAGATGATGTGGCTTTGGTGATATAATGTGGTGTATTGGTACCAGTATTTTGAAAAGCTTTACTCTCTCACTACAATTTTCCAAGACCACAGAGGCAACTAGGAGGGTTTTCAAGAGTTTCTCCTTAAAAAAACTAGGAATCTTGCAAATCCATCACCTGATACCTATAAAAACACGAATATCTTCAACTAAACCTTTAGAGAACAGTGATGGTGAGAGAGCAAAGCGTTACAAAATACAAGCTTTTAGTGGTAGCGATGGTGTGGGGAGTATGACAGTGGTGGTGAAGTTGTAAAGTGGTAATGGTGTGGTGGCGTGGTGGTGGTGATATGATGTGGTGTAGTGGTGTGTCTTAGTGGTAGAATGGTGCTGGTGAAGTGGTATAGCAGTGTGGCAGTAGTGTGGTGGTGGTGGTGGAGGTATGGTGAATGTGTGACGGTGGTGATATAGTGTGGTGTGGTGCGTCTTAGTGGTGTGTGGTGTGGTGTGATGCTGAAGTGGTATAGCAGTGTGGCAGTAGTGTGGTGGATGTGTGGTAGTAGTGTGACTGGTGATATAGTGTGGTGGTGTAGTGTCTTAGTGTCAGTGTAGTGCTAGTGAAGTGGTGTGGTAGTGGTGGTGGTGTGGTGGTGGCAGGGTTGCGGAAAGCGATGGCTGGGATGACTAATGCCGCTATTACCCCCAGAAGACTCCCCCAGGCGGCCCACCACACTCATTACCCTGATTGCTTACTTTATTGCCCCTACCACGGCTGCACGGCGATCATCTCCACGCTGCCACGCCTCCTAAACCCCAAAATCCCGCTAAACCAAAATTTCCACTGGTAAACTCACACACCAATCCTCTGTATGCCTCTTTCTCTCACTGTCCTTATCTTGCATATCCTGCCACAGTCTTCTTTTTTTATGGAATAGGGGAAAGCTGAGGGAACAAAAAATATAGATAAAAAAAAAGGCCCGCTTGATTGCCAGTTCCCTACAAGATTAATAGAGTTAGCCAAAAATATGGGATAAATTTTTCAAACTTCCCTATTAAAAGTTGTCAACTCGTAGGAAGATGGAAATATAGAAGCAGGCAGGGAGTTCTCGTAACCATAAAAGATTAATAGAGTTAGCCATAAATATGGGACAAATGTCTTGAAACCTCCCTATTAAAAGAAGTCAACTCGTGGGAAGATGGAAATACAGAAACAGGCAGGGAGTTCCAGTAACCTTCCTAAATGGTCTTATTCCTTCTCCCGCCAGCCTTCAGCAGTTATTCCGCCTCCATATACGTCTTGGCGCCTGCTGTTCATCCTCATCTTACCTGCGATAAGCTATCTAACACACCTGTGCTGCCTCATTTGAGAGAGAGAGAGAGAGAGAGAGAGAGAGAGAGAGAGAGAGAGAGAGAGAGAGAGAGAGAGAGAGAGAGAGAGAGAGAGAGAGAGAGAGAGAGAGAGAGAGAATAAAAGTAACCATAATAAACTAAAAGATGCAGAAAGGAATAAAAAAAGAGAACGGACACGAATTTGTACGTTGAGAGAGAGAGAGAGAGAGAGAGAGAGAGAGAGAGAGAGAGAGAGAGAGAGAGAGAGAGAGAGAGAGAGAGAGAGAGAGATTTTCCAGATTCATCCCGTGAGACAACAAATAAGAACATAAAATAAAACAATGAAATAGATAAGGCAAGAGAAAAAAAGAGAAAAAATAAACAATTAAGAGAGTAAGCAATACAAGCACCCCCATACCACCACCACCACCACCACCACCACCGACCAGAAAAACAGGAAAAACAAAAGACAGTCGACATTACAGAGAAAAAGAGCGAAAGACACAGATTAGAGGGACAGAAAAGAGAAATTAGCAAAAAACTGTCGTCATTCTAGCATATCAGTCCATCCACATCCACATTTAACAGAAAGTGGAATAATTGGAGTTAGAACGCTAAGAGAGAGAAAAGTAACACAAAAACAAAGACGATAAAGAAATGAATGAGAAAAGAGAAGTGGAAGAAAAAATGGATGTTACTAGTGGAAATGGAAGCTTTAGGTCAACGAGGAGTGGTTGACAGAGTGGAAGATTAAGGCGCGGCAAGCCAGGGTGGAGCAGACTGAGGCGGGGCAGGGTGGAGTCGTGCAAGGTGGAGCTGGGTGGATCTGGGAATCGGGAGGTGGAGGAAGGTGGAGGGAATAGTGGAATGAAGCTTCGTGGAATAGGAGAAATCACGTGCTACTGATTCTAGTCCACCTTCTCCACCTCTGCTACTACTACTACTACTACTACTACTACTACTACTACTACTACTACTACTACTACTACTACTACTAATAATAATAATAATAATAATAATAATAATAATAATATCACTATTAATACTACTAATACTAATACTACTATACAACTACTGCTATCACTAGTACTACTACCACTACTACCACTACTACTACTATTACTACCACTACTACCACTACTACTACTACAACAACCACTACTACTACTACTACTACCATTACCACAACTACTACTACCACCACTACCACAACTACTACTACTACTACTACTACTACTACTACTACTATTTTGATTCGTGTACAGGTAACAGCCTCCAATCTCACCTGTAGACAAAACCTCTTAAGCACTCAGGTACGAAAAAGGTAATGCAAATAAGGCGAAGAATTTAGGTGAGTGAAATAAAATGTTCTTGGTGTCGATAGAATAGAAAACAAAGGTCAAATGTTCTGATAAATGTGGAGCTTTTACATTAGTGAGGGCTTATGTGGTGCCAAATGCGGCGGGTGTGTGTGTGTGTGTGTGTGTGTGTGTGTGTGTGTGTGTGTGTGTGTGTGTGTGTGTGTGTGTGTGTGTGTGTGTGTGTGTGTGTGTGTGTGTGTGTGTGTGTGTGTGTGTGTGTGTGTGTGTGTGTGTGGCAAAGGGTGAGGTTAGTGAAAGTCTTCAGTTTGAGAAAGTGTCACAAGATTACTCACCAGGAATTTCAATCGCAAGACACAACGACATATGTAAAATTTTTTCTCCCTTCTCCCTTTAAAGCCTTCCAATATTTCCCTTTCAATTCCACTGGGGGATAAAGCACTGGGGGAATGTATCTTGCCGCCAACACACACACACACACACACACACACACACACACACACACACACACACACACGAGAGTCCCACCCATAACAAAAAAACTGACGAATTCCACAAAGAAAATAAAAATAGAAAGGAGAGAGAAAAAAAGGAATAATAAGTCTGAAGTGAATAGAGGAGGAAGAGAAGGAGAAGAAGGAGGAGGAGGAGGAGGAGGACGATGAAGAGGAGGAGGAGGAGGAGGAGTAAAGACCCACACAACCTCCACATCATGACACCTGCAGCAGAGAGTGACTGGCGGGGATAATGACTCTTGCGGCGCCGTCAGGAGGCTGTGAGTTGATAAATGACCACAACCCACCTCCACCTCCACCTCCTCCTCCTCTTCCTCTTTCATCCTCCGGCAGTAGACCACACGCCAACCACAGACCCACAGCCGCACACCATCGTCAAGAGCCAGGAGAGTGCGCAAGTAATAAGGGAACGGCGGCGGTGAGTGAGGCGGGCAGTATGTACAGTGAGCGCGTCAGGAAACCACAACGAAAACAGCAGATGGATGGTGTCATGGGACTTTGCAATAATAACACTAGTAACTTCCCCAGGTGTGTGTGTGTGTGTGTGTGTGTGTGTGTGTGTGTGTGTGTGTGTGTGTGTGTGTGTGTGTGTGTGTGTGTGTGTGTGTGTGTGTGTGTGCCTGTTTTGATTTACGTGCGTCAAGGAAAGATGATTATTGTAATTAAAGAAGAAAACAAAACAAAGGTGTAGTAATAAGAGACCACGAAAGCCACGACAAACAGCGTCATTACACACACACACACACACACACACACACACACACACACACACACAGGAATCCCATTAATCCGAAAAAGGAAACAAATGAAAGCCAATAGAAGAAAAAAAATCAATAATATCTAGACAATAACATCCATTAAACCCACAAGCTCATTTCCCCCCCTTCCTTACCCCCTCCCCCCTAACCCTTCCCTCACTCACCCATCCTTTTCTATTCTATCTATCCTTTACTTATTCCTTTCTATTCCTATCTAGTTTCTTCGTTTTTCTCTTTCCTTTCTTCTTTATTCTCCTTGTCTTCCCTCACTCACCCATCCTCTATTCTATCTATCCTTTACCTATTCCTTTCTATTCCTCTTCACTCTCTTCGTTTTACTCTTTCCTTTCTCTTTTACTCTCCTCATCTCCTCTCACTCACTCACCTATCCTCTTTCTTATCCATCTATTCTTTTCTAATTTCCTTCCATTCTTCATTCTCTTCCTATTTTCCCTTCCTCATTTACTCTCCTTGTCTTCCCTAATTCACCCATTCTCTTTCTATCCATCTATTCTTTTCTAATTCTCTTCTATTCCTTTTCATTCTCCTCGTAGCTTTCATTCTTCCTTCTTCCTTTTCTTTCCTTGTCTCCTCTCTCTTACTCATTAGCTCTTACTTTTATTTATCTATCCTGTTCTAATTCCCTTCTGTTCCTCTTCAATCTTTCGTATTACTCTCCCCTTCCTTTACTCTTCTCGTCTCCTTCATCCTTCCCTCCTTAGTCACTTCAAAGCTTCATGAAAAAAAGAAAGCAAATGAGAAAATTAAAAGGAAAGAAGGAAAAAGAAAAAAAGACAGAAAGAGTAAAGGATAAAAAGAGGAAAAGAGAAAAGGAAGGAAAAGAAAATATCAGCCATCTTCAGCTTTCATGCCCCAAGAGAAAGACGTATTGGGAAAGACTGTTGTTCCTCTTCGCCTTCGTCCCCATTATCACAAGGAAAACGAGGCCATACATCCACATTGGTGACATCACTAATGGCTACTCTGTCCTCATGTCCACCCCGCCACCAGTAGTCTGTCTCAAAGTGCCGTTCATACTCTTCCACTCTCACTGTCACTGTCACTCTTGCACTCCCTCCTAGTTGGGCTGTTTGTGTGTGTTGCTGTTCATGTGTTCAGTGTTCGTGTGTGTTATATTTCGTGTTTGTTTTTAAAGGAGAGAGAGACAGATAGAGAGAGAGAGAGAGAGAGAGAGAGAGAGAGAGAGGTGTATGGTTCTCTCTCTCTCTCTCTCTCTCTCTCTCTCTCTCTCTCTCTCTCTCTCTCTCTCTCTCAACATTAGAGTCTCAGTGAAAGGCGTTATTCTGTTCTCCTTTTCTCCTCTCCCTCCTCCCTCCATCTTACAACCCCTCCCTCCCTCAACTCAAGTGTTCCCCTCTCTCCTCCCTCTCTCTCTCCCTCCATCCTTCTCCAGTCTCTCTGCTTCTCCTCTTTCTCTTACTTTTCCATGTTCTTATTTCTTTTTTCTTTCCTTCGTTTTCCTTTTCTCTACAAGCTGTCTTAATAATCCTACTCGTTATTTCTCTTCTCTTCTATCCACGACTCTTTTCCACTCTTCCACATTTCTATCTTCGTTTTTGCTAGTCTCTCTACTTCTCAACATATTTCTCCTAATGTCTCCCTCCTTCCTTTCTCTCCACACTTGCGCTCCTCCCGACAGACAGAAGGACGCGCCCTCCTTAGACAGAAGGAACGGTGGTCACTAAAATATGTCAGTCATGGAGGCATTACCGCGCCACTTATCACACACACTCATCACACGTCGCCCCTTGGCCACGCCCTTCCCTAGCGCCTAAGAGGGCCCGGCAAACACTCGGGAAGGGGCATTAGGCAAGCCTGGGGATGAGTGAGTGAGTAAAGTCTTGTCTCATTGTCAGTGGAACGTCTTATGAAATCGTCGGACTTTCTGTTGTGGTTCTTATGTGGCCTAACCTAACCTGAGTGAACCTAACCTAACGTAACCTTACATTGCTTAACTTAACTGTAAAAACTAGCGTAACTTAACGTAATATAACACAAGATCAGTGAGATTAACCCGTTCAAGACTGGGACGCATTTTTTACCTTGAGATTTGTGTACGATTAAACCATTTTATTGACATTAGGAAATGGCTATGGAGGACAGAAGATTAATGGCCACAGTCTTCACTATTTTAATCCCCACATAAGTTTCTGCAGCTGTACAAAATCACCAAATAGTAAGTAGAACGAATATGAAAACACGTCATGGTACTGAAGGGGTTAAAAAACTGGGTAACATAGAAGGTAGGAACGCGATTAGGAATGGGAATAGGACGATAAAATATTAGCCTGAGAATGGGAATACAGAAACAGAGAAGGGGCTAGAAATGGAGCTTACAGGATAGATAGAAGATTATAATGGGAATAGGGAATGGGAACGAAGAATAGGTGCATGGAAGGGGCTAAAAATAGAACTTACGGGGCAGAGAGATGATAAGAATGAGAATAGGAATGGGGAAGAGAAGAGGAAGAAGTGTCTAGGCAGGGAAGGGACGGCGGAGGCAGGGACAAAGAGAGAGACGAGATGAAGGGGCAGGGTAGAGGTTGGCAGAGGCTGGGAGGAGAAGAGGGACGAGAGAAAGGAGTATGGAAGGGGCGGCGGAGGCAGGGACGAAGAGAAAGACGAGAGGTAGGGGCAGAGAAGGAGCAGAGGAGGCAGAGACGAAAAGAGAGACGAGGAGAAAGAGCAGGGATGGGCGACAGAGGCAGGGACGAAGAGAGGGACGAGGAGATGGGGCAGGGAAGGGGCGGCCGAGGCAATGTCACAATCGAGCAGTGAAATCTCAGGTCAAGGTTGCTTTGGTAACCAGTCGGGCGAAATTAAATCTAACCTCTGTGTCGTGACTGCGTGGACAAAGCCTCCCTTCTCTTTATTCTTCCTCTTCGCTTGCCAGGAGAGAGATTAATGGAAAATAAATTACATATGAAAGCCAGCCAAATCACTCCTCATAAATAGTTAATACGAGGTGAAATATATGCTGAATGAATCATAATTTCTCTTTAATCTTTCCTCAGTAAAAAGTCAATCACAGAGACTTTCCTGATGCCATGTAGCTAGATAACCTGTTTGCTTCTATCTAACACCGAATAACGTAGCTGCCCGAATCGTCCCTCCCGAGTTATCAGCCTGTCTATTTCTCTTTTCAATTTGATTTACTGATGTGCAGCTTTTATTTATTTATTTATTTTAAGTTATAATGCAAGGTGTCCAGTTCTTTGCCCTCTATCTCCGAATAACATAGCTAGCCGTATCGTCCCTCTCGAGTTCTTTGCCTTCTTGTTTCATTCTAATTTGCTAGTTTGGTGCAGTTTTCCTTATGTTCTAACGCAACGTACCGTGTTCTTTTCTATCTAGCACCGAGTAACGTACGGGTAGCTGGCAGAGTCTTCCCTCCCGAGTTCTCAGTTTGTCTATTTCTCTTTTCACTTTGGTTTACTGGTGTTGTGTAGCTTTCCTTTGGTCCTAATGCAAGAAGACCTGTTCTTTTCTATCTGGCACCGAATAACCCAGTTGGTAGAATCGTTCCTCTTGGTCCTTTGTCGTTCTTAGCTTTGATTTGTTAGTTTCGTGCAGCTTTCCTATGTTCTAACGCAAAATAGCCTGTTCTTTTCTTTCAAGTAACCAATAACATAGCTACCAAAATTGTTCCTCTCGATTTCTTTGTCGTTCTCTTTCCCTTTTCATTTTGACTTGCTAGTTTTGTGCAGTTTTCCTTAACCTCTTCAATACTTCGACACATTTTCACCTTGAGATTTGAGCACGATTAGACCATTTTATTGACATTAGGAAGGGTCTATGGAGGTCAGAAGAATAATGGCCAGAGTCTTCACTATTTAAATCCCCCACATGAGTTTCTGAAGCTGTATAAAATCACCAAATAGCAAGCAGAATGAATATGAAAACGCGTCATGATACTGAAGGGGTTAAGTTCTAATATAAGATGACATGTTTTTTTTTATTTTTTTTATTTATTTATTTTTTTTTTTTTTGTGTGTGTGTCCAGCACCGAGTAAGCCAGCTGGCCGAATCGTCACTCTCCCAGGGGGCAAAACATCCATCCCCACCAAATTCGCACAACCCACTATTCATCGCACCAAATGGTCCCTTTCCACCGGGTCGAGGCGAGGCGTCCTTCCCACAGCACCCCACACCACTCAGCCTCCCAATCGTTCCTTTCCAGTGGAGCGAAACAGCCCTTCCAGACCTCCCTCTCCCTGCCCTCGCTACCACTACCACTGAGGTGTCTAGGGCCAGTATTCTGAAACGGTTTGCTCTCTCACCATCACTGCTTTCCAAAGGCTCCGGTTCAAGATACTCGTGTTTTTAAGAATATTTTCATGGTTCTGGTGATAGATTGCCAAGATTTCTAGTTTATTAAAAGGAGAAACTGTCTTGAAAACCCGGCTTGTTGTCTTTAGTCATATTTCTAAGTGTTTTTATAGTTATGGAGGTAAATTGCCAAGATTTTTAGTTTATTAAAAGGAGAAACTATCTTGAAAATCCAGTTAGTTGTCTGTGGGCTTAGAAAATTATCGCAGTGAGAGTGGAAGGCGTTTTTGAATACCGACATAGGCGCGACGCTCTGTCCCCAGCGGCTCCAAACACCGGTGCGCTACTGACACAAAGGAACCATCGCCTCCTGCAACCCAAGGAGTTAACTCACGACAAACAATGAAGACCTTTATATACAAACTCGTAACCAGCAAAGAGGTTTATGTGGAGGATAATAGAGTCGTGATCAAGATCCTCGTTGTGTTTGACGAGTAATAACAAGTAATGACGTCAGATTTCCTTACTGGTATTGGTCTCACATCACTCTTCCTTTAGCCCCTTCAGTACCATGACGTGTTTCCATATTCATTCTGCTTACTATTATGTGATTTTATACAGCTTCAGAAACTTATGTGGGAAGTTGAAATAGTGAAGACTGTGGCCATTAATCTTCTGACCTCCATAGACCCTTCCTAATGTCAATAAAATGGTCTAATCGTACATAAATCTAAAGGAAAAATGCGTTTCTGTACTAAAAGGGTTACACGTACACTAAGCATAGTAAATAAACAAGCTTGATTTTTCACTATACTGACAGCTTAAATCATTCCTTCCCTCTTCCTTCCCTTTATTCTGTACATCACCTCACTTCTCACCTTTTATGATTTCGAAGCCTATAAAGGAAGACTTCAATGTATATATCTACATTAAACAGATTTCCCCACCTGTTTCTCTGCCACGACTTTCTCTCATACCTGGAACAAACAAAACACTTATTAGCATCGGAATCTCAAGAACGTAGAGGTGTGTAGGTCATTTGTTTTATCTTGTCCCATTAAGAATATTCAGTAGTAGTAGTAGTAGTAGTAGTAGTAGTAGAAGCATATAATATTTGAAGCCTTAACATTTTATACATATTTTGAAATGCTATATGTTGTGTGCTTATGAGATCAAGGACACACACACACACACACACACACACACACACACACTTTAGACGACCAAACTGCAGTGAAAGTTACACACACACACACACACACACACACACACACACACACACACACACACACACACACACACACACACACACACACACACACACAGAGAGAGAGAGAGAGAGAGAGAGAGAGAAGAACGAGAGAATCTCTCTCTCTCTCTCTCTCTCTCTCTCTCTCTCTCTCTCTCTCTCTCTCTCTCAAGGAGGCCAATTATCCCTTTGGAAAGCGCCATATATCTTTCACTCAAGATTAACGTGCGCTATAAATCTTGCATTACTTCCAAAACAAAGCAAAAAAAGGAGAGTCTGGAGATCGCGACGGACGTAAGTGAGGCGACGGTGACCGCAAAGTAGTGCCTCTGTAAACTGAGAATCTGGTGCATCTTTGGGGCGATTCCTTGACGTGGAGTTCTAGCGAGGAAAAGATGACGAGCTGCGGTTTTAGGAGCATGGTTTACTCGTGTGTTCTTGTGTATTTTTATGGTGTTTTTTGGTGCTTTAGGGATGGTTAGGGTGTTGTTGTCTATGTTAATTAGCTTTGCCCACTTCCTTTTTTTTTTTTTTACAGTTCAATGGAAAAAAAGAGGTTTTAGTGTGACTTTTTTTTTTCCTTTTTTTGTGAGTTTCTTTTATTTATTCAATTTTCTTTCTTTTTTTAGTTCCCTAACCTTCAATGTTTTTCTTTTATTCTTCACTCGTTTAGTTCTTAGACGAAAAAATGTTTAAATTTGTTGGATTTTTATGTATTTTGAATCTCTCCTTCTCTTGTTTTGTTCCCTGTTTTATTTCGTTTAGTCAATCACTTTCTTACTTTCATATTATCCAGTTCCTAATTCTTATCCTTTGTTTACCTCTGTCTTTCCGTTCATCGCAATCCTTCCTATTATTCTTATCCTTCATCATCTTTCTTCTTATCTCACATACGTCGCTGTCTTTCTTCTCACTCCGATTCTTCATTCTCTTATTCATTCTGTCTCCTTGATTCTCCTTCTATTGCTATCCCTCATCATTTTCTCTTCTAATCCTCAACTATTTTCCCAACACCCTCTCTCTTTCTCTCTCTCCTCCTCGTTCTCCTACTCCTTTTACTGTGCGGTTAATTTATCGTTATCCTAAACTGCTGGTCCTTCGGGGGGTGCTGTCGGGCTGTCGGGCGGTTGGGCAGTCGGAGGAGCTGTCGGGAGGGTTGTCGGGCCGTTGGGAAGCGTTTTGTGTTGCTCAGTAAAGTAGGGCAGTTGTCAGATCAATCGTGCGGAGCTGCAGTATAAGGCCTGTGCTTCCTTGCGTGTGCCTTGGCTGCTCTCTCTCCATCTCCCCCTCTACGTCTTTATTTTCATGCACGCCTCAAGTTTCCGTCAACTGTTTTCGGGTTTGTGTTCTGGCGCTGTGGTTATATTTATGTCTCTGTTCTGGCCGTTTCTCACACCTCTCATGTTTTCACTTTTGTTCTCTCTTCTATTTTGTTTATCTGTCACACTTGCTATGTCTTCTTCTAGTGAGTGTGATGTCTTTTCCCTCTCCCTCCCTCACTCTTTGACAGTTTTGAGTTTTCTTCTTTTTGCCTCTTTGTTTGTCAGTCTTACCTCTTGTTCTTCGCCTTTACTTCCTCACACTTTGATAGTTTTCTTTATATTTTCCCTTCACTTTTTATTGATCTGTCTATCAGGGTAAATCTTTTAGTGTCAGTGGTGTTTGTTCTTCAATTTCTTCATTTACTCAGTCCCGTGCCTCATGTCCTACGATTTTCCACAGAACGGGTCTCGGTATTTCAATGCGAGATGGTGAAGAGACGATTGATGGACAGGCAACATTGGTTCATACAGCGCTGCACAGTCAATGAATTGCAACACGGAACAATCAGAACAATAAACGAGCGAAAAACACCCAGGATGAACGATAAAAGATAATATGACTAGATACGGTTTAGTTAATAGAAAAAAAAATCAATTCTGAATCCTTAACGTTTGACACTGTACCTAACTCTATTGATCTTTAAGGGAACTGGCAATCAAGTGGGTCCTTTTTTAGTATTTTTGTTGCCCTTGACCAGTTTCGTTTATCATATGAAAAAATACAAACAGGGGCACATTTTCTATAGACAAATTAATGAATAAAAAAAATGCCAAACTAAACTGATAAAAACATAAAATAAAGCAAAAAAAAAAAAAGTTGGTTGAACGTGATTAGATTTGGTTTAGTTAAGAGAAGGAGTGTTTGATCCTTTTACAGCGCTCATCTCCGACTCTTTAACTTTTCTCACATTAGAATGCTAAATAAATCACCTTTTCCCAGAGACATGTGACAAAAACTACCTGAATAATAGCGTAAACATGGCAACTTCGTACTGAGACTCGAACAAGGAGCGTGGGAAGACAGAGGAGGAGGAACCAACATACCAGGCAAGAAAATAGAAAAAAACACGTTACATTTCAGAAAAAACATATCACCTTTTCTACAGACAAATGCAAGGGATAAAACTACCTAGATATAAGGGTGAGCATGACAACTCCGTACTGAAACTCGAACTAAGGGCGTGGGACGACAGACAAGAGGAGGAAAGGAGGAACCAACACACCAGGGAAGAAAGATACAACAGAACAAGGATCATTTCAGTAACACATCACCTTTTCTACAGATACGTGACAAAACTAACTATATAAAACAGTAAACATGACAACTGAGACTCGAGAGGGCGTGGGAAGACAGGCAAGACGAGAAACCAAAACACCAGAGAAAAAAAACACAACAGAACAAAGAACATTTCAGAAAAACATATGGCCAGTGTTCCTTGATTTGTTCGCTACATCAGTTTTGTATTTGATGTTCTGCTTTTTGCCTTATTTTTTTTTTTCCGGGTCGCTGCAACAGACGAGGCTTTCACTTTCGGCAGACAAGAATCACCGCCCTTCTGTCTCCACGATTCCAAGATTTTCCCCTCTCCGCTCTCCTCTGTCTCTTACTTTATCATTTTTTGCGTCCACTACCTCGTCACTTTCTTCTTTGGGATCTCGTGAGGCTGGAGAGAAGAGAGGAGAGAGAGAGGAGAGAGAGAGAGACAGAGAGAGAGAGAGAGAGAGAGAGAGAGAGAGAGAGATAGGTAGTGGATGTAGTGAGGTAGTCTCTCTCTCTCTCTCTCTCTCTCTCTCTCTCTCTCTCTCTCTCTCTCTCTCTCTTGCACTATCGTTCATCACTCTCTGGGCTAACTCTCCTCCACCACCACCACCACCACCACCACCACCACCGCCACCACAGCAGAGCTCACACCTAATTACTCGCCTTAACCATCCATCACAGAGGCAACACATGAGGGAAAGGAAGCTAAACTATAAAAAGAAAACGGGAAATTGCACGCCAGACACACACACACACACACAGAGAGAGAGAGAGAGAGAGAGAGTGACAAAGATAAAGAAACGAACAGATTTTTTTTTTCTATTCTTTTAAATAATTCCCTGATCTTTTTTTTCCCCTCTATAATTTCATCACCAATAATCCCTTGATATCACGGCTCCTTCTCTCCTTCTCCCTCTCTCTCTCCCTCTCTTTCTCACCACACGCGCTGCCTTTTGCATTCCAATTCATCCGAGAATCATTTTTCATCGGAGGGAGTGGCGGCGGTGGGTCGGAGCGCGCCATCCATCTCCTGCAAGAGCGGCGTCCGTCGGGCACAGAATGAACGGAAGTAATAACATGCTTATCTGACTCCTCTGGCCGTGAATCACTCTTCGCATAAGGGAGGGAGGGGCGGGCGTGGCTGCAGCCTTAACACTCAACCTCAGCTGTCAGGATTCGCTTATACGACACTTGAGCTTTCCTTTCCTCCTCCTGCTACCTCCTCCCTGTCCTTCCTGATCCGTCTATGCTCTGTTTCATTTGCCCGTGTTCAGAAACGTCTTGCTTTCTAACAGTTTTCTAAGGCCATAAAGACGATTACCAAGGTTTTCAAGGCAGTTTTTCCTTATGATAATCTAGAAACCTTGCCAGTCCATCACCAGAACCATTGAAATAGCCTTAGAAACATAAACATCTTCAATTAAAGCCTCTGGAAAGTAATGATGGTGAGAATGCATAGTGTTTAAGAATAATGGTGTTTTTTTTTTGTTTCTCTGTTTCTCCTTATTTTTTCCTCTATTTTCCGTTTTTGTCTCATTTCTGTTTTTTATTTGTGTTTGTCTTCTTATTCCTACTTATTATTAATTCTCCCTTTTCTTATTCTGTTTGTTATTTTCTATTATGTTTCTCATTTTTCTATTTGCACGTTTTGTCCCATCATTTCCGTTTCTCTTTTCTTTATTCGTGTTTGATTCCTTATTCCTATTTGGCATTAGATCTCCATTTTCTTATTCTGTGTATTATTTTCTATTCTCTCTGTTTCTGCTCATTTTCTCTATTTCCCCGTATTGTCTCATTTCCGTTTCTCTTTTGGTGTTTTTTTTCCTTTGACCCCTTTTTCCAACTCAGCATTAAATCTCCTTTTTCTCATTGCCTTTATTTTATCTTGTCTTCTTTCTTGTGCTTTGATCCTTCTTGTCCTCTTTCCTCTGTCCTCAGTTATATTATTCCCTCCTCTCCTTCCTCCTTTCCTGCGTCTCTTGCCTCCCCTATAAACAATCCAGTATAACACACAATCTTTCCCTGCCTTCCCTTCCATCTATTTCCTCCGTCCACTTCCTTCACGTCACATGACAAGATTTCTTTCCTCTTCCTTTCTTTATCCTCCAGCGACTTTTCTTCTTTTCTCTTTAAGATGCACCCCAAGGCAACGACGCTTGAGACTTCTGAGCTCTCTTTCTATCCTCTTCCTCCTCCTCCTCCTCCTGCTCTTCCCCTTCCATGATCTGGCAAAGAACTTTAAACTTAAGATAGGCTCACAATGCAGTTCTGGTCACTAACCTCTTGAAACTTCGCTCTTACCACATGACCAAACATTATTTATAGACATCAAGTACAGGTTCTTTTTTTGCAACTTATAAAACACGTCCGCCACAATGTTACTCTTACCACATGACCAAACGTTATTTATAGACATCAAGTACAGGTTCTTTTCTTCATAAAGCACGTCCGCCACTGTCTTACTCTCATTAAGCTGGACACAACTCAAGGACGAGACGACAAATAGATGCTGACAATGAGGGGAGAAAAGAAGGTAAATAAAATCTCGTTCCTTTAAACTTTCACCTTTCCGTAGCGTTAAAGATTGAATATATGTATCTAACTGATGAAGAGGGAAAATGAATAACACGTCAGCTAAAAACTATCTTTCTGCGACATTTTATTAAAGAAGCGAGGGAAGAAGAGACAAATAAGCAAAAGATGACTTCCTTATAAAAAACTCTAGACATTTTCTGATAGATCAATAAGAAGCACCAAGAAAATGGAAAGACACACACACACACACACACACACACACACACACACACACACACACACACACACACGGGGACACTGATAAACTTGCGACCTTTCCCGCTGCACTTCACTTCATGAATAGCAATGTCAGACAAGTGCATTGACGCCCAAACAGAACAAAAAGCACACAAATCCGGTACTTTCAACCTGCTGTCGTGTATAAATCAACACATCAAGGATACGACAAGACCAATGCCCCTTCCACTCCCTTTAATTATGACAAGACGAAGAGAAGATAAATAAATGATAAAATGTGAGAAACGTGTCAAGTCCGTGTGATTGCATTGAAAGCTCCATAAAAATCGCTCATTACAGGACGATAAAGAGTGAAAAATGACCAAAACTTCTCTTTATCTCTTCATTTCCCTAACTGACACTTTATAAACACCAAAAAGAGAGTTTACTTCATTTAACACTCTCTCTATCTCTCTCTTTCTCTTCTAACTCTCCTTCCTCCACACGCAACAACAAGACAATAAATTGGTGTTTTAGCATGAAAGGTGCAATTTCATGACCCGACGGGAGGGCGCGCACTAAAAACAAATTACACCTTAAACACTTCATTACAGACACGTCGATTGGATTCGCGGTTCGCTGTGACGATTGCTCTATTGCCTGGTGAAGAGTGTCTGGAGGAGGAGGAGGCGGAGGAGGATAGAGAGGAAGAGAAATTGGATAAGGAAAAAATAAAAGGGATAGTGAAGAAGACAAAGACGATAAGAGTTAGAGGAATGAGAAAGATGACAATAAGAAGTGTTGGAAAGACGATAACGGTGAAGATGAAGGACAATGACGTGGGTGATGACGAGGAAGAGGAAGAGATAGAGAACAACGAAAGCAGAAAGTGAGAAATAAGGACAAAAAAAGAAAACAATAACAGGAAAATGAGACAGAAAAATAGAAAATAAGAACAATGAACAGAAAAACGAATGAGAGAAAAAAAAATAAAGATATGAAGAGAAAAAGGATAAAAAAGACGAAGGAAGGAAGGAAGGACAAGGATAAAGGACGTCTGAACTGCGACCCTTAACCTTATTTCCTTACATTTACAAAGGGCACCTCGTAAGTCCCTGCAGGATACCGAAGGAGTAGGACGTAACTTTCTTGCCCCCAGCAGGAGTCGACCCCTCATTATGATCAATCCACCTTCAGGAATGACTCTTCAGAACTCCGCCAGGTGAGAAAATGTTACAGGTAAATGGTAAGACTCTCGCTCTCTCACCTTTGCCGCTTAATTAATGTAAGGATACCTATAGTTAATGGGACTAGAGGTGAGATTGAAGGCACGTTTCTATGGTGCATTTATGGAGCATGAGACAGCTTTACGAGAGAGAGAGAGAGAGAGAGAGAGAGAGAGAGAGAGAGAGAGAGAGAGAGAGAGAGAGAGAGAGAGAGAGAGAGAGAGAGAGAGAGAGAGAGAGAGATGAGGTAGTGAATCGAAATGCAAATGAAAAAAAAGGGAAAAAACTAAAGAGAAGCAATAAATCAAAGAAGGAAAACAAACTTAGACGATGAAAAAAAAGAAACAAGGAAGACAAGGAAAAAGAAAAGAGCAAACACGAGAAAAAGAAAGAAAGAGAAAAAGTCAAGAAAACTTAACAAAGAGCAAAGACGAAGAGACAAAAATAAATCTAGTTAGTCACGCACATAAACTCACTTCACCTGCGCCATAACCCGGGGAATGAATCACAGGTGTGCGTGGCATGGGGAGCGCCGCGTGACCAGGTAAATAGTGCCACTCTAAAAGCCCCATTTCACCTAATAGAGGAGCTAATGGCGAGCTAAATTAGACATTACTCAAACAATTAAACCCACCGTAGAAAGGGAAGATAGAAAGGCCGTTCGTTTCACAGGTGAGAGAGTACAGGTGAGACAACACAGGTGAGGATATCGTGATTTTTACCTGTTGATTGGTTTACCTGTGATTATCGTGTAGTTTCTGTGGGAGTTAATTTTTCCTTACTTTTTATTTAAATATAGAGGTTTATTAATTTTTTTTCATTATTTTATTATTTTATTTATCTATTATTATCTACTTATTTCATTGCTGTTTTTTTCTTTTTTATTAGTGGGTTTACAGTGTACGGTCCGAGTGTAGGTTGGGCTTCCTCACTTGGGGTAAGGGGTTCCTAGCGGGTGGGCTTTGAGATAGGAGGTAGAATATTTGTTTTTATGAGTTTGTTATTCCTCCACGCCGCTCGGAACATGAGGGTGAGTGAAAACAGTATCCGGATATATTCTTATTTTGTATTGAACTGTTTGGCTCTAAAAGTACTGAAATAGAGTGTTTGGTACCTTGTAATTTCTAACCCCTTCAGTACTATGCCCTTAAATTCCAGGAAAAACCAACATGGAATAAATTTTTAAAAAAAAAGTAAATTTCTTATGTTTTACTTAGAGAATTCGTGTTTTTTTTCTTATATATCTCTTATTCCCGATACTTTCTTCCTTTTATTTATTTATTTTCTATTTTATCTTATTCATTCCGTTCGCTTTTCCTCATATATAAAGTTGTTGTTTTCTTTTTTTTCTATTACTCTCTCTAATGAAGATAACAATTACTAATAAAACTTAAAAACACATAATTCTCTCTCTCTCTCTCTCTCTCTCTCTCTCTCTCTCTCTCTCTCTCTCTCTCTCTGTCTGCAGGTCAACAATCGCTCTTAAGACACAGTACAAAAGGAGAAAATCACAAATTCATGTACAGAAGGAAGAATCAACTCTCCTTCTCCTTCTCATTCCCTCTCTCCATCTCTCTCTCTCTCTCTCACCTTGACACCAAAACCTAAAATAGAAGCAAAATTATAAAGAATGTATCCTATGTGTTGATTCTAACGCACCGTGACTTGTAGCTCCCATTAGACCAGTGTTTTTAATCCCCTACACACTACTGGATTCTCATGTTAGCGGGGAACACCAGCGCACGCCCGGCCAGACACAATCAAGACATTAATCTGCTCTAAAAAGGTGACAAAAACAGAAGCGAGGGAGAAAGTGAATGAGGAGCAAGGTGGAGGCGACTGACGGTGAGTGATGGTGTGATAGTGAGTGTATTAGTAGTAGTGGTAGTGGTAGTAGTGGTGGTGGTGGTGGTGGTAGTGATAGTAGTGGTAGAGTGGTGGTTATAGTAGTAGTAGTAGTAGTAGTAGTAGTAGTAGTAGTAGTAGTAGTAGTAGTAGTAGTAGTAGTAGTAGTAGTAGTAGTAGTAGTAGTAGTAGTAGTAGTAGTAGTAGTAGCAGCAGCAGCAGAATCAGAGCCAGTGATGATATACATGAACGAAAAACTAAACTGAAGCAACAAATGAGGTTAAGCTGGGATTACTGGGATGAGCTGAGACGCTAGACTAGATCAAATTTACCCACACACAAACTATTTCTCGCCTAGAGCTGAGTAGACCAACACCAGAAAATCGTGTCTTGAATAGAGAAAAAAGGAAAGGATTACAACACATAACACTATCAATGGGTGCGTTAAATTGGCCTTAGCGAATGTAACAAGGAAAAAAGTACACGGAGAAAGGAAAAAAACTATGTAATTTATCTTAAAGGGGTCAGTCACACGCAAGGCGATGTCTGCGAACGACAAATTATGTTTTATTGCAACTATTAGTGTCAAGAGAGAGAGAGAGAGAGAGAGAGAGAGAGAGAGAGAGAGAGAGAGAGAGAGAGAGAGAGAGAGAGAGAGAGAGAGAGAGAGAGAGACAGAGAGAGAGAGAGAGAGACAGACAAAGAGAGAGAGAAAGACAGACAGACAGACAGAGAGAGAGAGAGAGAGAGAGAGAGAGAGAGAGAGAGAGAGAGAGAGAGAGAGAGAGAGAGAGAGAGAGAGAGAGAGAGAGAGAGAGAGAGAGAGAGAGAGAGTTGCCCTAGCCTTGAGGTGTCGATATCTTCATGACACCGTTAATGATGTGAACGCGAGGTGGCTTAAGACAGTGTGGCATTCCTACTCTGATGCTGAAAGTGGCTTGGTGACAGCTGTAATTGCCTCGCCACGCTGGTATGACTTGGTGACGGTGGTGGTGGTGGTGGTGATGGTGGTGGTGGTGGTGGTAGACTGAATACTAAATGGTGTGGTGGTGTGGTGATGTAGCAGTGGTAAAATGGTGATGATTGGTTGGTGGTAGTGGTGATGATAGAAATGTTGGTGGTGATGGTGGTGATGGTGGTGGTGGTGGTGGTGGTGGTGGTGGTTGCAATATAACAAGAAAGAACAAACACCTCAATACTTAATCTTCTGGAAAGACTCAATAAAAGATAAAAGGCAACTAACTTTAAAAAAAACTCATACCTCAGTGAACACACACACACACACACACACACACACACACACAGTTGTTTTTATCTTCAATATAATGTCTGTGTGTGTGTGTGTGTGTGTGTGTGTGTGTGTGTGTGTGTGTGTGTGTGTGTGTGTGTGTGTGTGTGTGTGTGTGTGTGTGTGCATCCTGTTCTGGTATCTTTTTTTTTTTTTTGTCTTTCTATTTTCTCCTTTGTTTTTATTGCAGCTTCTGGCCCAATAAATCATAAATGACAACTTGCAGGGAGGGAATTTAAATATTTTTCCACACGTCGACAAATTTATCACGCGAACCATCAGACATTCATATAATTTTTCGTCACTTGGGGAATAAATATGGACGGATAATTCTCCATAAGTCACCGAAAAAAAAGGAAAAAATAAATATTGTGAAGGAGAAACATTATAACGAGAGAGAGAGAGAGAGAGAGAGAGAGAGAGAGAGAGAGAGAGAGAGAGAGAGAGAGAGAGAGAGAGAGAGAGAGAGAGAGAGAGAGAGAGAGAGAATATTTCGTTACCTACACTAAATATATCAAAAGAGACCATATTTATTTTATCCAGCTTTGCAATTCATCACAATATTAATGAAATGCAGGAAAGACATGAAGACAGACAGACAGACAGACAGACAGACAGACAGACAGACGGACAGACAGACAAGACTGAGGCAGAGACAGATAATAGAAAACAAGAGAATATCCAATTAAGGAGCTCTGAATACCTTGATACTAAACACAATCATGATTTGAACAGGTAATAATCTGAAACTAATCACCAGAAACAGGTATAGAGGTCAGAGGTGTCACGTGACTTGAATTAAATATCCCTGGACATGCTGATTACAGGTGAGAAATGACCCATTCATCACAGGGAAGAAAAGTACAGGTTGCATTAATAACAATTACAAAAATCTCATCAAATTGCAGGTGTTGACAGGTAAGAGGCAGAAGGGCAGGGGAGGTACATGCGAAGAGGTTTAATGTTAATATGAACAGAATATAAAAGTGAGATTAATACTAAATTGGCGTTTAATTAATACTCCATCAATTGATTAAGACAGGTGATGGTGAGATATGGTTGTGTAATCCTTGCTCTCATTACTGTGGGAAAAAAAGAGAAGAGTTTGATATTAATAGTGAAATGAAGTCAAGCTGGTACATTACATATCAATTTGGAATAAATGAAGTCGATACACGATTTTATATTTCTGCTGTTCACGGTGGCGATAAAAAAAGCTTGAGAAATATGAGTGAAGTTAAGAGCAAAGGATAATCCCAAATTAATTGATATTGTTTCATGAAAAGATCCATACGTACAGATTGTTCTTTCTCCTTCTCTTAAATTCTAACATTGGTACAAAACTTCACCACAAATACTTTAAGAAACAATACGAGAGAACAGTTTCCTTTCTCTTACTTTTCCCTTTATGACAAGAATTCTGCCTTTGAATATACAATTAACATTGCTACACTGACATTCCTGCACTAATACAAAGCCTCAGCTCGGACCATAAATATTCAAAGGAAATTATTTAAATACGAAAATGACGCATAACGAAGATGAAGACTCGGCTCAACTTTCCACACTGGGCCAACATTCACCATTCCTTCTTAAGCCTCCTTTCAATTACCTGTAATATTTCACCTCCGAGGCTTCAGAAAATCAGGAAAGTCATAAACGGCTTCATTAGAAACCAGCTCAACCTAGAGGCAGAAAGAGTCATGAGGCGAACGTGGTATACGAGAATCCACCTTAAACACTAGTATTTAAAGGGTGATTTTCAAGCGCGCCACGCCCAAAGCCAGTCTGAGATATATCTTTACGGTTCATCCACGGGAAAAACATAAAGAATGATAATAATTCCCAATGATACGGTGAGTCTTATTGCCAGACATGGAGACACCTGTACCGAGAGCCATAAAGGTGTGGCAGGTGTGTGTCTGTGTCTCTTTCTCTGTCTTATCACTTTGTATCAACTTTAAATGGACTTCCTTCACACTTTCGTCTAAAAATAATGTTAATGGTATAAAATCAAGCTTAATTTCATATCAGGTGTCTTGTTTGACATTTATACGACTCACAGCTAAACTAAAAAAAAAAAATGTGTAAAAAAACGTTAATATCAAAGATAACTTTTTTTTAAACGAAGCATTTTTACAAGTCTAATAAACTTTTTGACAAATAAACACGTACGTCAATAACAAAAATTACAAATAGCAAGAAAAATTTAATACCCCAACCACTGAACTTACCTTTTTTATTAGATACGTATTTATGAGCACCTTTCTTACGGTAATCGTCATAAAAACAACCAAACCTTACAAGAAACATAAAACCAGATTCTGGCACGTTCCTTCTCCTTTTTATCAGCGGAAAATTAAATCCATGACCTGCCGCCTTTGAATTGATCTCACCTGTGCTCTTGTCTGTCTACCTGGCGAGTCTTTCAACAGGTGAGGTGACGCGTGTTCACCTGATTTACACGTGTGGGGACATTGCCGCTAATTACTTTCCATTACTGAGAGCGAGAGCGAGAGAGAGAGAGAGAGAGAGAGAGAGAGAGAGAGAGAGAGAGAGAGAGAGAGAGTTACAGAAAGAGCAATAAGATGAAGAAAGGAGATTTAGGTCACCCCCAAAGGCAGAGGTGTGTGTGTGTGTGTGTGTGTGTGTGTGTGTGTGTGTGTGTGTGTGTGTGTGTGTGTGTGTGTGTGTGTGTGTGTGTGTGTGTGTGTGTGTGTGTGTGTGTGTGTGTGTGTGTGTGTGTGTGTGTGTTTGCTTCATAAAAGTCCACATATTTTGATCATTTTGTAGGTTTCATCATGAGTATAACAACAATAACATCATCAACAGCTACAACAACAACAACAGCAACAACAGCAACAACAACAACAACAACAACAACAACAACAACAACAACAACAACAATACACCAATAGATCACCACAAAAACATCACAATCAACACGCTTCCTGACAAAACCAGACTCATAATTTTCCACTGGGTCTAGAATCAATCTATTAAATGTGTCTGGGTGACCTTAAAAGCATATTACGTCCTACTCCTCCTTATTATTGGTATTATTATTATTACTATTATTATTATTATTATTATATTATTATTATTATTATTATTATTATGTGTGGAAGAATCTAGTTTGACAATTTCTACTCGTAAATATTTTATTTTATTTTATCTCGGTCTGTATTCCTCTCTCTCTCTCTCTCTCTCTCTCTCTCTCTCTCTCTCTCTCTCTCTCTCTCTCTCTCTCTCTCTCTCTTTCTCTCTCTCTGTAAGGCATCTCACACACTACTGCATGCGAGAAATTGCCTTTCCAAGCACTGACAAGCAAGAGGCGAATCTAGTCACGTTGCTTTTAGACATTCGGTGAAACGCAACTGTTCTTTTCATCCCTGCAGCTTCGCTCTTCCCCCGGCAAGCCTCCAGCACCGAGCCTTCCCATTGCTTCCATTCTGAGTACGAGACAACACTCTTATATCACTTTTTTCTAGTTGTTTCTCACTATTAATCCGGATCTGAAGGTAGGTAGGCATATCTCTCTCTCTCTCTCTCTCTCTCTCTCTCTCTCTCTCTCTCTCTCTCTCTCTCTCTCTCTCTCATCATCCCTGACACCTGTAATTATGCCCTTGTCACATCTTTATAACGTTTCACCTTCATCACGGACGTGAGGTGTGCTCAGGTGTTGGCAAGTTAATTAAGTTCATTAGCCCACAAGCGGCCTTACCTGGCTGTCACAATGAGCCACACTAATGAGCAGGAAGATACCAAAAGTCACCCACGCCCTCACCTGCCCTGCCTGGCTCAAGGAACATTTACATTATGGAGGAATAGATCGTGTTTCGTTACTAAAGTCTCTCAATTCTATACTAACTAATATATAGAAGCTTTATCTTTCTGTACCCAGTCACTTATCTTTGACCTTGTTTTATTTCATCTGGTCGTCTGTGTTCTTCTCTTCTCTTCTCTACTTTTTATCTACTTCTTTACTCTTCATCCCTATCTACTTTTTCATTTATTTGATCTACTCTTCTTTAGTTTTTCTCTTCTCTGTTCTTTCTCTTCTCTACTTTTCATTTACTTATCTACTCCTTATCCTTATCTACTTTTACATTTATCTTATTCACTCTTCTTTCTCTACAACATACTTATCATAGGGCTAATGTGGCGGCTTAATGAGAAAGAAAATAAAGGCTGGGAATCATTTTTTTCTCCCTCAACTAAGTCTATTCAATTTTCTATTTTAAACATCTATTTCTGCACAACAAACTTATCATAGGGCTAATGTATTATAATGTGGTGTTTTTAGAGGCATGACGACTTAATGAGAGAGAAATAAGAGCTGGGAATTATTTTTTTTCTCCCTCAACTTAGTCTATCTATTTCTCCACAACAAACTTATCATAGGACGAAAGTATTATAATGTGTGGATTTATTTTTGCATGGCGGCCTAATGAGGGAGAAATGTGGGCTGGGAAATAAATAATAGACGTGTATTCAGAGTGAGTCTTCACCTTTAGGACGACAGGAACTGAGCTAAAAATACTTCCATGTCAGAGTAAAGATTTTTTCCCACATATTTTCACTTAAAGTCCTTTGCATATTTTGGAGGTTAGGTGAAGTTTACTATTATATTTTCTCTTGCTTAACTTACACACTGAGGGGAGAGTACCAGTGAATCGTTAGAGAAAATGAAGAAACTAAAAATATGTCCATGTTAGAGTCAAGATATGTTTCCTTATGCTTCTTTACTTAGAGTCCTTTGTATAATTTGGAGGTTAGGTAAAGTTTAGTGTTATATTCTCTTACTTAACTTAGAGACAAACATCTTAGACACAAATGAATCGTCAGTTAGAGAAGAAATGAAGGAATAATCACCTTCCTGCTTCACATATACAACACTCAAGGAAAAATAAAAGCAAAACTAACTAAAACACGAACAAAAACACGCACCTTAGTTAGTTACAGAAGGAATGAAGGAATAATCACCTTCCTACTTTGCATATACAACACTCAAGGCAAAATAAAAGCAAAAAGAACTCACCTTAGTTAATCACAGGTAAAGGTAAACACGACTCACCTGTGTATAGGTAAAAAAGAGTCACTAATAGATACAAAAAGACTAACATTATACACGCCGACTTCAGTATAAATTCAGGGTAATGTTACACGCTTAGGGATAACAGCACAAGGCATTAGTGTCTGTGAACTGCGGTATTTTCAAAGCAGCGTGAAATCAGAGGAAAAATCTTTATATTGAATTAAATGATGATTGTTGTGTGTATCTTAACATCTTAATTTGATGCTGACGAGAGAACGAGAGCGAGAGAGAGAGAGAGAGAGAGAGAGAGAGAGAGAGAGAGAGAGAGAGAGAGAGAGAGAGAGAGAGAGAGAGAGAGAGAGAGACAGACAGACAGACAGACAGACAGACAGACAGACAGACAGACAGACAGACAGACAGACAGACAGACAGAGAAAGAGAGACAGAGGGAGAGAGACAGACATACAAGAGAGAGAGAGAAAAAAAAAAGAGAGAGAATATACTATCCCTGCTCTTACGTTGCAATTTACCTCCAAGAGTGAATCTGTATCTTCTCTCCATTCTACCTTTCCTCCCTTCCTTCCTTCTCTTCTCCTCCCCTCCCTCCCGCTGTGGCAGGCTGTTAGAGTAATGAAGAATGTGGTAGGACTGTTTGGCATTCACTTCATTCATTCACTTCATTCATTTTCTTTCTCCATTCACGTGTTTGTATCTCTCTCTCTCTCTCTCTCTCTCTCTCTCTCTCTCTCTCTCTCTCTCTCTCTCTCTCTCTCTCGTCTATTCTTTTTTATTCGTGTTATCTGTGTCCGTTTTTATTTTTTCTTGTTTTATCTCTTTCCATTTACTATTTTTTTATTTATTCATTTTTTTCTAGTCTGTTCTTGTTTTTTTTTTTTTTTTGCTATTGTTTTTATATTTGATTCATTCTCTCTCTCTCTCTCTCTCTCTCTCTCTCTCTCTCTCTCTCTCTCTCTCTCTCTCTCTCTCTCTCTCTCTCTCTCTCTCTCTGGTTTGACATCCCCACACTTCTAACTTTTATCTCTCTTTACAACTATTCTATTTGTGTTTGTCTGTCTGTCTCTTTATTCTACATCTTTTTTATTATATTCCCAGTATCTTATTTTCCTTTCTTTTTTTCTTCTTTCGAACCTGTCAGAGGAGTTATTGAGTTCCTCTTACGCCTGCTTATCTCAATTTTCCTTCTATTTACCTGCTAATGTGTCTGTTACCTGTAGCTGCACCTGTTTATTATATATTCAACTTGTCATCTTATTCATAGTGTTATTTTCTGGTGTCATGTTTCCTCACACGCTTATCAATTTTATTCGCCACTTATGCATCTATTTGTTCAACATCTCTGGTTTTGTTCTCCGTTCACGCACGCGATAAAAGCATTACTCTAAATTAACCTTTCCCGCAGCAAAATTATATAAACAAAACAGATAACGATGATGCCTGACACACACACACGCACACACACACATACACGCTCACACATCAGCACGCACGCACGCACTCAATGAAAAAAGATGAATCGCTACCCAACAAAACCTGAACAGAATTTATCAAGGTGGATTTCACTCGCTATGAGACTACTCTTAATGTATTAGAAGCTCTGCAGGTCACGTATGAGCATTAATGACGAGGAGGAGGAGAAGGAGGAGGAGGAGGAAGAGAACGCGTAAAAAAATTATTCGCCGACATGAGAAGATTATCAAGTTTTCTTTAGTTTTACGTTTTCTATTCGTCTTATTCCTGAACGTAGGAAGAAAACGTAAAAATAAAATGAACATAGATTAAAAAAAAAGGCTCAAAATCAAATGAATTCAGCAAAGAACCACAATGACATCGGTAACTTGAACATTAGCGACAAGAAAATATAAACAACAAGAACAATAACAACAGTAATAAAACAAATAGTAATAACAATAATAATGATACTAATAATGATAATAAAAGAAAACCAAACGAGATAAACTGACTCCAATAATCTCGCAGAGGGACAGAAACGTAACAAAAACAGACTCACACGGCAACTGAAGGGAGAATTATCACACAAAAATATACTTGAGCATGACATGAGACTATTGTACAGCGGCGTGTGGCTGGAAATTACTGTTATTATCACAATGGCAATCAGAACACAGGTGAAAGGTGGCCTCAGGTACATCACACACACACACACACACACACACGTTGCCTCACTCTCAGCATTACATCTCTACCTGTCGTACATCTGCTTGGCCCTCGAAGGTGTGTCTCTTAGGTTACCTGTGCAATAATCCGCCACGGTCGCCACGCAATTACAGTATTCCAACGTGTTCCTCACCCCGCCCTCGCCCAAAAAAGGCATAATCTGATTGGCCATAGCGCAGCCAATCGCACGACCCGGAACGTGTCTCTTAGTATTCTGAACGTGGATAAATTGTACTGTTTTTTTCTCTCCTCAGTCTTGTGAAACTTCGCGCCAGAGGAAGTGTAAGTACTGTTATCAGGGGCTCGATCCTGACTCCCAGCGCTATTTGCATGGAGGAAACAGCTACTTACCACCGACCCAAGCGTTTCTAGTGAGAGTAAGTGTGAGGAACGCTCAATTTACACTTCACCCACATGACGGAACACACACACGCTAACGCAAACGCACACAAACACACACACACACGCACACAAACACCCACATATATCTGAGCGCAGGCATGAGGCGCATAATGCATTACTCCCGCTCGTCTCCCTCGCTTAGCCTTCACGGGTATCATATGTTAACCCCAACGACGGAATCCTGGCAAAAACAATATATTAACGTCCCCATATATCACCCTCGGCCACACCCACCACGCCCCTTCCTCCCCTACACTCACCGCGGCCCTCCCTCCCCTTATTAGTCTGCGCAACATCATATTCTGCCAAGGAGGATACGCCAGCTCCTGCCTCCTGCCGCCCCAACTTGCGTCCTGTATACCTCAGTGTCTTACTTAAGTCGCCTGGCCGTGGTGTTGTCTGAGTGGTGAGATACTGTTCACTCTGCGCCTTTCACCTGTTTCTTGATACGCTTTGAGCTCCCATAAGGAATGTTCTGCAATGGCTGCTGTGATTCATTCAGTTATGTGTTGTTTTTTCACTAATATTTTGTTGTTAACCTCTCCAGTACTGTGATGCATTTTTACCACGAGTTTTGGATGTAATTAGATGTTTTTATTCATATTAGGAAGGGTCTATGGGATCAGAAGGTTAATGGGCCAGATTCTTCATTATTTTAACCCCACATGTGAGTTTCTGAAGCTGTATAAAATCACCAAATAGCAACCAAAATGAATATAAAGACATGGCCTGGTACTGAAAGGGATAAACTCTAAGTAAAATGATAAATACATCCTCAAGATTTCAGTAACCCCTTTAAAATCCAACAACTTTCACTAGAGACTGTCAAAACAAGTCGAGTAAGACGCTGAAGTGGTCGAGAAATGCTGTCCCGGAGTTAGAATTCCCGCCACCACGAAGACAGACGCTTAGTTTAATATTCACACTCACCTCAGTAAGCGAACAATTGTGGCTAAAAACTCCAGCTTGCCACTCCCTTGTGTAAAGCTGCCAAGACCTTATACTCCTTCTACACCTGCCGTGCCTCCCGCCGACCCACACACCTCGCCACACCTGATACTTGGCATATAAGACGCATATCTATTTGTATATGCGCCATTTCCTTACGAGAATAAAAGTGTAAGAGACAGTACCGGGCTTTGCAAAACAGGTACAGTATTTCGAAGCTGCCGCAGAATTGATACACCTTTGCAACATAGCCACACCTTCCCCAGAGTGACACGCCTGTCCAGAAGTCCACATTTCCACCTCAGTAGCGTGTAAAACAAACCCTCCCTGACACAAAGGTTTAAACGCGTCCACTCTTCCACCCGACTGACTTGAATAAACTTGAGTCCTTCTACTAACTTATCCACACACTGCTTCTAAAATCCACAGACCCACAGATAGACGTAAATTTATTCTCGATGCCTTTATCCTTGTGTCTATCCACGCCCATCCCTCCACACCGCATCCACACCCTTTCATACCCCTCCACACACCATCCACACCCCTCCACACATCGCCACGCCCGCATTTTGGCCACACAAACACCATCACCCCTCACCTACCACCTTGAACCACATTCCACCCAATGATCACCCCTGTCTTACCTTCTCCACCCCTCACCCCTCACCCCTCATCCCTCACCCTTCACCCCAGACCCTTTCATCCCAAGCTTGTAATCAGTCTTGTGGGTGGACATTATATTTAAACGCACAGACTCCCTCCACCCGGTACGACTGAAAAAAGGGACAAAAAAAAGTAGGTTTCCATATACGCCTACACACACACACACACACACACACACACACACACACACACACACACACACACACACACACACACACACACACACACACATTCTTAACCCAAGGAACCTTTAATGTGACAAAAACCACATTCAGCTTCTTATTAGCACATGATATGCAAAAACTGAGATAACCCCTGTCTTAATTCTCAGAGAGAGAGAGAGAGAGAGTGTGTTACAGTGACCAAATACGAACAGAGATAGAGACAGAAGAATAATCAGTGAAAATGAAACAGAAAATGAATGAAAATTAAACTAAAATGAATCTGGAGAAGAGAAAACACAGAAAATGATGATGACGATGATGATGATGATGATGATGATGAAGAAAAAAAAAGATAATATAAATGATAAAAACACAATAAACTACAATTACCACCGTCCTAACACACACACACACACACACACACACACACACACACACACACACACACACACACACACACACAATAAAAAAAAAGGTAAGAAGGTGAGAGAAAACATAAATAAAGGTCAGTAAATCAAGCGTTTTTTTCTCGGCTTTTTAAAGGAAAGGTGTCCCTGACGTGCTGTTTTATGAGTGGGGGGGGTGAGGTGAGGGCGCGGCGTCCCCCATTAAGGACGCAGTATGGGGCGGCCCTTCCAGTCACGCCCATACAACACTCCTTTGACGTTCACGATAATCTGACCTTTGACCCTCATCACTAAAACGTCCCTTAGCGCTCTCTCTCTCTCTCTCTCTCTCTCTCTCTCTCTCTCTCTCTCTCTCTCTCTCTCTCTCTCTCTCTCTCTCTCATTATCCCACGTGTCTATTTATCATCAAAGCCTGTCAGAATCTTGCCCAGGAAAAAGAGAGTGCGAGAGGGAGAGAGAAAAACACACACTCTCTCTCTCTTTACTATCTTTTTTTTATCCTCTTCCAATACACAACATGATTGACGGAAACTGATCAGCCAACCTCTTGCAATTTCAGCGGAAAATAATAAGAGAAAGAGCGCAGTGGGAGGAAGGCAAGTTTCGACATTCCAGGTGAGAAGGAACAGGTGAAATCAATCGCTAAGGTCACTCGTGTGTTTAGAAGCGAGGGAAAGTAAACTGAAGGGGAAAAAAATGTATATATATTATGATAAGGAGTTCAAAACATATTCATGGCTGGTTTGGATGAGAAGATGAACGACGTGGAGGAGGAGGAGAAGGAGGAGGAGAAGGAGGAGGAAGAGGAGGAGGAAAGGAAGGAAGGTAAAAAAAATGATGCGTGATAGGAGAAAATAAAGTTTGGTGTGGAGAGTATGCAAGAGTAAAGAGCTGAAGATAAATATGATGTGACGAGGAGGAGGAACAAATTGATAGAGATTAAAAGGAATAAAACCCAAATCAAGGAGGCAAGGCAGGAAAGGGTTTGAAAAAGAACAGTGGTGGAAAAGAGAAATGCAAAAGAAAAATTGAATTGAGGAAACGGAACAAAAGGACTAAAACAGAGAGTGAGAGAGAGAGAGAGAGAGAGAGAGAGAGAGAGAGAGAGAGAGAGAGAGAGAGAGAGAGAGAGAGAGAGAGAGTGTGTGTGTGTGTGTGTGTGTGTGTGTGTGTGCAGTGAAGAAAATGCTCAATACCGAAGTTTATCGTAGACAGCAAATCAATTCTCTCATGATGAAATTCTGCATCGTAACAATTTCACCAAAACAAAACATTTTAGAAATCACAAAACCAAAAATAACTAAACGTGAATCAAAATTTTTCACCATTACTGGATTTTTTAACGTATCCCTTTAATTAATCACATCAACAAACCATTCTTTATAACCTTCCTAATTAATAACCCTCAACAAAAACTCTATAATGAATAAAGACAATTTCTACGCCTTATGACCCCAGTGTTGCATCAATTAACCAACATACTAAAAAAAAATAACCTTTGTGATCGAAATGGCCCAAAAAACAACACAGGTAATTCATATTAGGTGGGTGAGTGCTAATTAGAAGCAGGTGAATGGAGAGTTACACACACCTCATTTTCTCATCACTCTGGACATCTGGGGCAGGTGAGTGACAGGTAAGGTTAATCAAGTGGTGAAACGCTACCTGGTGTCTTAATCGTTGAAGGCTCGAAGGGTGATTTTAGGGTTAATTGGTGTTGTTTCTATGTATCGTAATGGTGATGTGGAGGCTGGTGGTGTTGACTTTGAGGTTGTTAGATGCTTGTTTATAAAGGTTAGGTTTAGTTAGATTTGGTTAACCACTAACGCGTTTTCATATTCCTTGTACTTACTATTTGGTGATTTTAAACAGCTTCAGAAATTTATGTGAGGGTTGAAATAGTGAAGACTGTAGCTATTAATCTTGTGACCTCCATAAACCCATCGTAATGTAAATAAAATCGTCTAATCGTACTCAAAAATCAAGGTAGAAATGAGCCCCAGTTCTTAAGAGATATGTTAGAGTAGAGATTATGTTACACTAAATTGTTCCTAAGTATTGTAATGGTGACGTGGAGACTGGTGGTTAGGTTAAGTTAGGTTAAGTTAGGACAAGATAGGTTAAGTTAAGTTAGGATAGGATAGGATAGGTTAGGTTAGGACAGGTAAGATAAGGTTAGGTTAGGTTAGGTTAGGTTAGGACAGGTAAGATAAGGTTAGGTTAAGTTAGGTTAGGACAGGTAAGATAAGGTTAGGTTAGGTTAGGTTAGGTTAGGTTAGGTTGAGTTAGGTTAGGTTAGGTTAGGTTAGGTTAGGTTAGGTTAGGTTAGGTTAGGTTAGGTTAGGTTAGGTTAGGTTAGGTTAGGTTAGGTTAGGTTAGGTTAGGTTAGGTTAGGAGAGGTTAGGTTAGGTTAGGTTAGGTTGAGTTAGGTTAGGTTAGGTTAGGTTAGGTTAGGTTAGGTTAGGTTGAGTTAGGTTAGGTTGAGTTAGGAGAGGTTAGGTTAGGTTAGGTTAGGTTAGGTTAGGTTAGGTTAGGTTAGGTTAGGTTACGTACAGTTTTGACTACATTTCTTTAGGTTAGGTCAGGTTAGATTAGGCTAGGTTAGGTTAGGAGAGGTGAGATAAGGGCAGGTTGAATTATACAAAACAGAAACAATGATTTTCTTCACAGGTTTGTCTGAACGATCACGTGTGGATGTGTTTGTGAACTGTCGTGTTTTATGAAGATACACAAGTAAACATAATTCTTTCCAAACTTAACACTTACAAATATAAACAAACATGTAAACACTCGCAAAAATGAGAAAACACACATAAGGAGACACAGAAATCTATACATCACCCAACACACACAAATAAACACACAAGTACTCACAAATATACACGCAAGTACTCGGAAATACACACGCACACGCACACGGACACACATAAACATGCACACTACAAGGCTGGTACAAGGGGGTCACTTTTCTTCACTCACACGCAACATTTCCTTCAGTGGGACTCGTAAAATCGACAAAGGACGACGTCGTTCTTTAGCTCCACCATCGAGACCACATTGTTATCCTGAAAACGTTCCCCTGGACGCCAAAAAGGAAAAAAAAGTTTGCTGTCAATATTTATACAAACCTTCCTTCTTTCCCTGTGTGTGTGTGTGTGTGTGTGTGTGTGTGTGTGTGTGTGTGTGTGTGTGTGTGTGTGTGTGTGTGTGTGTGTAGTAGTAGTAGTAGTAGTAGTAGTAGTAGTAGTAGTAGTAGTAGTAGTAGTAGTAGTAGTAGTAGTAGTAGTAGTAGTAGTATTGGTAGTAGTAATAGAACTTTGCAATCATTAATCCTTTGGACACTAGATAAAAAATTAACTTTCTTTATTCTTCCCCTGCCGTTCTCTTCTTTCCTTTACCTTTCCTCCTTACTTTTCTTCTCCTCCTCCTCCTCCTCCTCCTCCTCCTCCTCCTCCTCCTCCTCCTCCTCCTCCTCCTCCTCCTCCTCCTCCTCCTCCTCCTCCTCCTCCTCCTCCTCCTCCTCCTCCCAGCCTTCCCAGCCCATCCCACTACTGACTGGATCTTAATTAAATCAGAGTCGACAAAGATTGCGGGTAATGCGATTGTTTAGTCAAAGGAGGAAAGTCTAAGAGGGAGGCGATCACTCAGGTGCTCCTCCCTGCCCACCTGACGCTATCTTGGGCGGCTCACCTGGCGGGCTTACCTCACCTGGCCAATTTGCGGCTGTATCATAGAGAAGGGAGGTTTTCAAAGGTTCGCCTGCCTTCACCTGACCGCTTACCTATCGTTCGTTCTCTTTATTTATTTTTTTTTTTTTTTTGCCTTTTTTTTCTCTTCATTGTGGAAAGGAGGTTGGTTCAGGTGAAAAAAGGAAGGAAGGAAAAATATTAATTGATATTTTTTTTTTATAAAGTTGATAAGTTTGTATTGAATTAAGTTTGGTTTTAGTTTACGTGTCTTGATATTCTCTCCTCTCCTCTCTCTCTCTCTCTCTCTCTCTCTCTCTCTCTCTCTCTCTCTCTCTCTCTTTCTCCACAGCCAGTCGGTCGCAAAAAAAAAATATAATAGTAACACCAATAAAGATGCAAAAATATCACCCAACAAAACCTTTACTCGCTCCATTCCCGCAGAGAAGAAAGCAAACCCGCGGACACAACTCAACCCTTACGGCAAAAAATAATAAAAATAAAAATAAAAATACTAAACAATAATGCGACTGTACATTATTTCGGATCATCAGCAAAATAAACATGGGGCTTTCACTCTCACCGCTGCCTTAAGTCACCTGCGTGTTGGCGCGTCACGGTAAAGGAGACACTGGCCGCCACACTGCACAATGACTGCTGCCGTGGTGGTCATTGTATTAACCTCTTGAGTACTATGACGCGTTTCTATATTCATTCTGGTTACTATTTGGTGATTTTACACAGTAGGGATTAAAATAGTGAAGACTGTGGATATTAATCTTCTGACCTCCATAGACCCTTCCTAATGTCAATAAAACGGTCTAATCGTACACAAATCTCAAGGTAGAAATATGTCCCAGTATTGAAGGGGTTAAAAGACAAAAGACTAATCGACTATTTGTTGTTATCAATCCGTGTACTGTAATTTGCTTCGCTGTGGTAAAGGATGAACTAAACTAACATTAACTTGATACAGCGCGCGGCCTAATCAAGACGTGGGAATGACAAATAGAGGGCGCTGCGTAGTGGACCAAAAAAAAAGGTTCTATCTATGTTCGTCCTTGGCTCCTTCAACTCCCTTAATCCAGACGTGTTCCTTGAGTCTGTGTCCAATCACGAGAGATGAACGACTCGCATTCATCATCGACAAAAAGAAAATGGACCCAAAAAAAAGAAAATGGACCCTAAAAAAAAAGAAAATGGAAAAAAAGAGGCGATAACAGAAGAGTTGCGCTTATTAATGACGGGAAAGTGGGCTGCCAGGAGTTGAGTGGCGACGCAAACCGGTTCGTGGCGCGGAATTAAGACATGCCTGTAACATATTGAATCGATTACAGTCTGCTGACACAACAAGTGGCTACTGTCCTCCCCAATAGAAAACGATCTGTCACAGCCTGACGCTTGCCTCGGGACGCCCACCACAGCCCTGCAACCCTCACAGACCCACCCAGACTCCGACACAGCCCCGTCCAGGTTCCTCCCAGCCACTCCCCATGTACCAGCACCTCTCCACGTTCCTCCCCTCCTTGTAGCTCCCCGTCCAGGTTCGTCCCGCTTCCCCCAGCCTCTCCCAGCCTCCCTCAGCCTCTCCCACCCTCTCCTAGCCTCACTAATTCTTTCCCAGCCTCCTCCAACCTCTCCCAGCTTCTCCCAGCCTCTCCCAGCTTCTCTTAGCCTCTCCCAGGTTTTCCCAGCCTTTCCAAGCATCTGCCAGCCTCTCTAAGCCCCTCCCAGTTTCCCCCAGCCTCTTCCGGCCTCTCCAAGCCTTTCCCAACCTTCCCTAGTCTCTCCCAGCCTCTATCAGCGTCCCCCAATGTCTCCCAACCTCTCTCTGCCTCTCTAACCCTCTCCCAGCCTCTCCCAGCTTCCCCAGCCTCTCCCAGCCTCCCAGCGTCTCTCCTTCAAGCCCACACCCTCCAGCACTGAAACAAGGGTGTGTGAACGCTCCGCCAGACTCGATCGATCAGTCCATGGTAAAAATTGCTTACTGGCTGGACGGGAGGGCGAGGAAAGCAGCGAGGAAAGAACACAGGAAGAATAGAAGGAGGGTGAAATATAGGAACACAATATCAGTCCATGGTGAAAATTGCTTACTGGAGGAGGAGGAAAGGAGTGAGAAAAGATAGAGATAATATGCGGGGTAGAAAAGACAAAAGTATGACATGGAAATATAGAAGAGTGTAAAGGAAGAATAAGGAATAGAGAGAATAGACGGAGGAAAGTCAGATAACGGAGAAAGATGAAGAAAGGAGTGAGAAAAAATACAGATAATAAGCGAGAGAGAAAATACAAGAGAATGACATAAGAAATATAGAAGAATGTAAAGGAAGAATAAAGAGAAGAGAGAATAAACGGTGGATAGATAGATAGGAGAAGAAAATAAACTAAAACCTATAGATAAACAAACAGAAAATCAATTACAACTTAGAATAAAAAAAGAAGAACCAAAAAACTCAAACACTAACTAGAAAATGAAGAGTTAATTAGCTTACCTAGTTTACCTGCCCCAAAAGTTACCTGGGCGTTCCTCATACAGGTATAGGTGTCCTTAACCCCTTTGAGTACCATAACGCGTTTTCATATCCATTCTGCTAACAATTTAGTGACTTTATACAGCTTCAGAAACTCATGTGTAGGATTCGATTAATAGAGACTGTGGCCATTAATCTTCTGACCTCCATAGACCCTTCCTAATGTCAATCAAATGGCCTAATCGTACACAAATCTCAAGGTAAAAATGTACTGGAGCTCCTAAGACACCAGATACTATTGAGTGTTGTGGTGTTTGCCGAGCAGGGCGTGGCGAGCTCCGGGAAAGCGATATGACAAAGTTGTAAGAGAAAATATGTCGTCAAACTCTCTTTAAGATTAGCATAGAGAGAGAGAGAGAGAGAGAGAGAGAGAGAGAGAGAGAGAGAGAGAGAGAGAGAGAGAGAGAGAGAGAGAGAGAGAGAGACTAAATGATTACGAATAAACATAAAAACTAGAAATTTCTGAAAGGTAAATAAGAAATAGAGAAGTAAATGATAAAACTAACGAACAGAGAGACAAATGAAGGTGCAGAGAGAGAGAGAGAGAGAGAGAGAGAGAGAGAGAGAGAGAGAGAGAGAGAGAGAGAGAGAGAGAGAGAGAGAGAGAGAGAGAGAGACAAAACAGTTAGAAAAACAATAAAAGATAATAAAGACAAGTAAAAAATGAAGAAAAAGCAACACTGAATAAACGAGAGAGATGAAAGGAACATATAAAGGAAAGGAGGAGAAAAAAAGAGAATCAGAGAGAAAGAGAAAGAGAAGTAAAAGAAACAAAATACGGATGACGAGATGAATGGATGGAGAGAAAGCGAGGGAGGGAGAAAGAGAAAGAAAGAGAGGGAGAGAGGATAGGAGAGAAAGAGAGAGAGAGAGACAGAGAGAGGGCCACACTCCTCCCGGACAAGACATAAAGATGGCTGATAAAAATAAGGGAAGGGAATAAATTCTCGTGACCCACAAGAGGGACAAGAGGCGAGGCGGGGAAAAGGTGTCGCAACAATGTCACAAAAAGAAAAGAAAAACAAGGATTCCACTTTCCAAAATTCCGCTGACGTTCGTTCATCATAAATTTGACGAGAACCTTCAGAAACACGAAGAAGTTTGCAATTTTTAGAAGGAAATACGTGGGTGAGTGGCGATGCTTGCTTTCCCACGCTGGAGAATTGGATATGGAAGTGAATAAAAAGATGCATCAATAAATAAGAGTGAAAAAATGATTTGGGTGTAAGAAAAGGAAGGAAAGGTGTGGAAATTAGATATGTGAGTCAATAGATAGATGAATAAATAAGAAGGAAAGGAAGGCACACAAAATTGAATATGTGAGTTAGTAAAAAGGCGGATCAATAAATAAGGGTAAAAATTCCTTGGTATAAGAAAAGGATAGAAAGATGTAGAAAATTAGATATGAAAGTGATTGAATAGAGATATCAATAAATAACGATAGAAAAAATTATCTGGATTGAAAAAAGGAAAGAAAGATGGACAGAATTGGATACGGTAGTGAATAGAAAGCAAGTAGATTGGTAAGTAAAGGTTGAAAAAGTTCGGATGTAAGAAAAGGAACGGAAGACACACACTATAGGATATGTGACTGAGTAGATAGATAAGTAAATAAGGTTAGAAAAACTCCCTCTATGTAAGAAAAGGAAGGAAAAAATGCACAAATTGGGTATGGCAGTTAATATAAAAAATAGATTAACAAGGGTTCAAAATAGTCTCTAGGTATAAGAAAATGAAGGGAAGGTACACAAAATAAGACATGTGAGTGAATTAACAGATAGATCAATGAAATAAGATTAAAAATAATTGTCTGAGTGTAAGAAGGTACAATACACAGAATTAAATATGAGTTACTAAATAAATAGATCAATAAATAAGGGTTTAAAAATTCCCTTCATATGAGAAAACCAATATGTCAAGGAAGAATTATAAGAAATGAAGGAAAGCGTAACAAAATTAAAAAAAAAAAATTGATTAAAAATATATAAATTGTTTGATTAGTGAAAAAAAAAAATAAGTATGTTGCTTTATAAGACTCAATAAACGAATGAAGGAATTTGAAGAAAAGAAATAAAAAGGAGAGAAATGGTGACAAAATAAATAGGAAGTAAGAAAAATATCTTTCACAGCAAAACCAAATAAAGAATAAATAAACAAATCAAATGAGAGAATAAAATGAAGGTCTCACTCAGCTGAAAATCACAGAAAACTTGGAAAATACTCAAAATACGTAAAAATTGTCAGGAAAATTGTCTCCATAGTTACACACCATTAGTATGCAAAGGATGAGCATTAAAGTGATATATTGAAGGGCAAAACCATCATGTATACTATTTTTTGCCGGGAAAATTAAACTCAATTGTCCACAAAACACGAGGCAATCCAAGCCGGAACCTTACTGGCCAGAAGAAGAAGAAGAAGAAGAGGAGGAAGAGGAAGAACAAGAACAAGAATAACAATAAGAAGAACAAAAAGAAGATAAAGATGAAGAAGAAAAACAACAACAGCAACAATAACAATAACAAAAGAACAAGTTGAACAAGAAGAACAAAAAGAAGATAAGGAAGAAAAAAAAGAAGAACAACAGCAACAACAACAACAACAGCAACAAGAAAAGCAACAAGAGTAAGAAGAATAAGAAGTACAAGAAGAAGAAAAAGAAGAAGAAGAAGAAAAACAAGAATAACAAGAAGAAATAGAAAAAAAGATGGTAAAGCAAGAAAAGGACAAAAAGATAATAAAAAACAAGTAAAAGGATGAAAAAAGAGGAAAAGGATGAAAAGGAATGAAAAAAACAAGACAAAGGAAGAAAATGGATGATATAAAACAAGGAAAGGACGAAAAACGATGATAAAAACAAGAAAAAGGGTGAAAAAGATGATGAAAACAAGAAACAGGAGGAAAAGAATGAAAATAAGAAGAAAGTGATGAAAAAGGGAGGAAAACAACAAAAAAAGAATGAAAAAGGATGATGAAAATAAGAAATAAAAACAATGATAAAAAGGAAGAAAAAGACGTAAAATAATGATAGAAATGAGAAAAATTATTGAAATAGATGAGAAAAACGAGAAAAAAAATGAAAAATAAAAGAAAACGAGAAATATAAACACGTAAACAAATATAAACATGTAAAAAGTAAGAGCAAGTCACCCAATTGAAAGAAACACAAAGAAAAGAAGAAAAAAACAAGACAAACCACAATAACACAACAATCACCACCAGAATTGTAAGAAAAATCACAAAAACAACAAAAACACGTCAATCAAACACCCTTATCAGATCTGAGCATTCCCTGCAAGCACAGACCCCGCAGCTCCTCCCTTCAGGCACCAAGACGCAGCACCAGCAGGAGAAAGGCACTAGATGGACACATGAGCACGAACTACCACCACCACCACCACCACCACCACCAGCGTGAAATGAAGACGATATGAAACTTTCCGATTTTTCAGTGAATGTTTTGACACTGGAAATGCTGAACTGAAATCCCCAATAGATAGAGAGAGTATTCTGGGCGTATCTGATGTACCTGCACCGATGCCTGATAGGGAGAGGGCACCGCTGATAAGAGCCCTTTGACGTCACTTGAAATATGTAAAAGTTTGCCCTAAAAATAAGTATTCCATTCGGAGTTTGAGGGAAAGTTTGGCGCGTTGGGTGGAGTTTGCATTCACTCTGTCTAATTAAGAGTCTTATGGAGTTCTGTTGATGAAGAGACGAAGGACTGATTAATGTGTGTGTGTGTGTGTGTGTGTGTGTGTGTGTGTGTGTGTGTGTGTGTGTGTGTGTGTGTGTGTGTGTGTGTGTGTGTGTGTGTGTGTGTGTGTGTGTGTGTTGCGTTGTATTTTATTACTGTTTTGCTTTTATATTTGTCTATCTAAGCGTATCGCCTTATATATATTCTTCTATTGTATTGTATCTCTGTATTCGTTGATCGTAATGTATTGTGTAGAGTAGGTGAACACGAGGCAGTCCCTGTATGAGCAAATCTACCAAACTCCATCAATCATCCCTATCCATAAATTTGCCTAATCTTCGAAAGCTCCCTATTGACTCAGACCAACAACACGACCACTAAGTCCCTTCCCTTCATCGTGATCGCAACATTAGTAGGCAAACCTTCACTAGGGCCATAATTCCGCCAATAACACGCCCATCAGTGGTCGATTAAGACATGAACTAACACTAATGACCTTCGTGATGACACATTAATGACGAGGAGGAGGAGGAGGAGGAGGAGGAGGAGGAGGAAGAGAAGGAGGAGGATAATAGGAAGAACAGCAAGAATACAAGTTATTAGGGAAAGGAAGACATGGAGGAGAAGGAGGAGGAGAAGGAGGAGAAGGAAGAGGAAGAAAGAAGTAAAATGAAAACAAGAAAAATCATACCAAGAATAAAACAAAAAAACAAAAGAGAGCAAAAACGACGAAAAGAAAAACAGAACAAGGAAAATAAAGAAGAAAAGAAAAACGAGAAGAAGGAGAAAGAGAAGGAAAAAGAAGAAGGAAGAGGAATGTATCAAAATCTGTCCATATCTCAGGTGATCAGTCCTTCAAGGGAGTTTTACCCGCGAAATGAGGCAGGGAAGAAGAGCAGAGGCTGAGCTGAGACTGGGCAAGACTGGGTGATGCTGAGATGAGACTGAGAAAGACTGGGTAAGACTGGGTGAGGCTTGGTAAGGCTGGGTAAGACTGGGCAAGACTGGGTGAGGCTTGGTAAGGCTGGGTTAGGCTGGGTAAGACTGGGTGAGGCTGGAAAAAGCTAGGTAAGGCTTACTAAGACTGGGTAACTGAGGCTGGTGAGATAGAGTTAAAGCTGGGAGAGACTGGGAGAGGCTTGGAAGAGCTGAGTGAAGCTGGGAGAGGGTGGGAGAGGCTGGGAGAGGCTGGGAGAAGCTGGGAAGGTCTGAGTGAAACTGGGAGAGGCTGGGAGAGGCTGGGAAGGGCTGAATGAAGCTGGGAGAGGCTGGGAGAGGCTGGGAAGGGCTGAATAAAGCTGGGAGAGGTTGGGAGAGGCTGGGAAGGGCTGAGTGAAGCTGGGAGAGGCTGGGAGGGGCTGAATGAGGTCGGGAGAGGCTGGGAGAGGCTGGGCTTGGCAAGACGAGGCTGGGCGGGGCACGATCTCTAAATCCGTGGAATGAGTGTGTAAAGACGACAACAATGAAGTCACAATGAGTTTAGCGACGCCATAAAGCCCAATCAGTCAATCATAAAAGTCGTCTTAGTCACCCATCTCTGTACTCGAGGCGACACTCCCTCCACCCCTCCCTTTAATCCGTCCCTCCCTACTCCCCGCCAACACCCGCGCCCTTGGCAAATAGAGCCTCCTTCACCCCATTACGGAGAATAAACTACACACTTCTGCTTCTCCCCACAGACTGATATGAGTGTAAAAGAGACCAGCAACACTAGTAAATCTTGCTTCAACAATACCAAAACCAACCTTAAGATTATCCAGTATCATGACGCGTTTCCATATTCACTCTGGTGACTATTTGGTGATTTTATACAGCTTCAGAAACTCATGTAGGGGTTTAAGATAGTAAAAAATGTAGTCATTAATTTTCTGACCTCCATAGACCCTTCCTAATGTCAATGAAATGGTCTAATCGTACACAAATCTCATGGTAAAATGTGTCCAAGTGCTGAAAGGGTTAAGATCGTTTAAGACCAGGACGCGTTTCCATATTCACTCTGCTTACTATTTGGTGATTCTATACAGCTTTAGAAACTCATGTGAGGGTTAAAATAGTGAAGTCTGTGCCCATTAATCTTCTGACCTCCATACCTCCTTAATATCAATAAAATGGTCTAATCGCAGACATGGTAAAAATGTGTCCCAGTACTGAAGGGGTTAAGATAATTCAACACCATCACACCTGTACCAATCACCTGAGGCTTTCGAGGAAGTGTACCTGTGTGACTCGTAATCTTCAATATTATATCGAAGGGAAAAAATCAGCGACACTTACGTGTAAGAAAGTATTTTCCAGCGGTCGCTCACTCACTCACTCGCTCGCTCACTCGCTCACTCGCCTGTCCTTCCCTCCCTCTCGTAAATCGCAGCGAGGGAAGGAAAAAATATTTATATAATTCCATATTTATTCCGCCAAAGAAAGCAGCGAGGAGGGTAAACAGGAACCACAGCAGGACCTCCGCGGCTAATGCAAAACAAAACGCTGCCTCGCCTGTGTCTTTTTCAACATTTCACTCTTGATATTGAAACTTCGGGACTCTCTATTTCTCCCTCTCCCTCTCCCTCTCCCTCTCTCTCTCTCTCTCTCTCTCTTGGTCACACTGGAGGGGCATTTTCTCTCTGGTAACTCCACGACCTCAATTTTTGTCATGATTAAGAGAAAGTTGTGCATTTTATTGTTGACGGCAGAGAAATGTGTGTGTGTGTGTGTGTGTGTGTGTGTGTGTGTGTGTGTGTGTGTGTGTGTGTGTGTGTGTGTGTGTGTGTGTGTGTGTATGCACCCAGACCCACCACCACGTGACAAAACACATCACTTACCAAAATAAATACAGAAAACATGAGAAAGGAGGGAAGGGACCACCAACACCACCACCACCACCACTAACACCACAACCACCACCACCACCAGGCTTCTCCATCACCTTACAACCACAAATTCCCTTAGAAGAACCAGGAAGAACACCAGGAGGAGACACAACCAACCCTCCATCACACATTCCCGGCGGCTCCACTCACCTTGACCAACAGACATGTGATTCTCTAACGGGTGAGACAAAAATAGTGTTTTCTCTAACGGGTGAGACAAAAATAGTGTTTTCTCTAACGGGTGAGCCAAAAATAGTGTTTTCTCTAACGGGTGAGACAAAAAATAGTGTTTTCTCTAACGGGTGTGACAAAAATAGTGTTTTTTCTAACGGGTGAGACAAAAATAGTGTTTTCTCTAACGGGTGAGACAAAAATAGTGTTTTCTCTAACGGGTGAGACAAAAATAGTGTTTTCTCTAACGGGTGAGACAAAAATAGTGTTTTCTCTAACGGGTGAGCCAAAATTAGTGTTTTCTCTAACGGGTGAGAGAAAAATAGTGTTACATGCAAATAATTAACCAGGAATCACTCAAGCACCTGTAATGTTCTATAATTTAAGTGGTGGTCTTCATGGCTACCTCACGCACCTGCCGAGGAGAGCCATTAAGAACAGATGAGTTAAAGAGACACCTAAGCACTCCTTCCGACCTCCAATTGCCCCAGTGAATGTGCATTTAATGAGACTCCTTCACTATGGAGCGGCGCGGCAACACACTCAGTAAACGTGCCATGAAAAGATAAACTGCTGCATGGAAAAAGGAAAACGAAAAGGAAAAAAAAACTTGATTAAGTCATTATATTTATTTTGGTTTATTCTGCTTCAGTGGAAGGTTGTTGGTGTTGCTTTTGTTGTTGTTGTGGTGGTGGTGGTGGTGGTGGTGGTGGTGGTGGTGGTAGTAGTAGTAGTAGTAGTAGTAGTAGTAGTAGTAGTAGTAGTAGTAGTAGTAGTAGTAGTAGTAGTAGTAGTAGTAGTAGTAGTAGTAGTAGTAGTAGTAGTAGTAGTAGTAGTAGTAGTAGTAGTAGTAGTAGTAGTAGTAGTAGTAGTAGTAGTAGTAGCAGCAGCTATAGTAGTAGTTATAGCTGTTCTTTTGCTGTAATAATCGTAGTACTAATGACTACTACTACTACTACTACTACTACTACTACTACCACCACTAACACTACTACTACTGCTACTACTACTACTACTACCACCACCACTACAACTACCACTACCACTACTACCACTACTCTTCCTACTGCTGTCACTACTACAACCAAATACACAAATAACCACAAAACCCCTCAACTTCAGAGAAAAAGAAAAGAAAACGAGAAAAACAACAGGATCAGCGGCACTTGCATGGCTTAATCACCTGAACTACTTCCTAATGGCCTAACTATGGCAGGACAGTTAGCGAGCGATGTATATGAGGCGGGCAGTCTGTCAGGATGGCCGGCGGTAAAGTAGCACCCCTTGTTAGTTCCGGATCTCATTACTTTGCCAATGAGTCATGGAGCGAGATAGAGTCGAGACTTCATTAGTGGACGAGGCGAAGCTCCGAACAGGACTAATGAAGCAATTCCTATCCAGAACAGGGTCGATGTGTGTGTGTGTGTGTGTGTGTTGGGAACTCAAAACAAATACTTTTCATTGTATTCTGTTGGACGTTAATTCACCACTTGAGGGAAAATATGAATGAAAACAGTGTTAAAAGAAAATAAAAGACTAAACAAACCAAAACACATAAAAATATATATGATGATGTAAAAAAAAAATAATAAAAATCACTTGTACCTTCCCCAAAAAAACACCCCCCCCTCCCCACACACACACACACTGACAGCACACGACAAGCGAGGACACCAACAAATAGCAAAAAATAATGTACAAAATAAACTTCAGAGACACTTCAAGGTGGCTCAAGATCTTCCTCCTAACTTGTGAATCTAAGTGAATCTCTTCCATCTTGTCGTTGTCTTCCTCCTCTTCCTCCTCCTCCTCCTCCTCCTGCTGGGATGTTGAGCGGTGGGTGACTGTATTGAGCGGCGCGCTGATAACCTCCCCACAAGTTGTTAACACGCCCAACAGAATGGCTAAGTGGGTTCGTTTCCTCTTATGACTGAGACCTCCTTGTTTCTATTCCGTGTGAGGGATGATGTTAAGGGTTTTTTTTAAGGGGGTGTGAAAAAATAGACAAACAGCTAAAGAGTAAGTAGGTGGGAAGTGAATGGGTGGAAGCAAGAGAAAAGATAGACAGACAGCTGAAAGGTAAGTGGGTGGGAAGAAAAAAGATGACAGAAAGTAAGAGAAAAGATAGACAGACAGGTAAAGAGGTAGTGGATGGGAATGGAAGGAATGGAAGAAAGTTAGAGAAAAGATAGAAAGACAGCTGAAGAGTAAGTGGGTGGGAAGAGAAGGGTTGGAAGAAAGTATGAGAAAAAATGCCTGCTAAAGAATAAATAGGTGGAAAGACAAGGGCGAAAGAAAGATAGAATAGAGACAGACAGCTAAACAGTAAGTGGGTGCGAAGAGGAATGAAAGACAGTAAGAGGAAAGATAGACAGTCTGCTAAAGAGTAAGTGGGAAGGAAAAGGAGTGAAAAACAGTAAGAGAAAATATACACCATGAGGAAGATGAGGATGGTGATGTGACTAACTTTTTTCTATCCTTTGTTGTTTTTTGTGGTTGACTTCTTATTCATCTTTTATTTTTTTCAGTTTTTGAATTTGAGAAGGTAATTTATCTGAGTATTTGTTCATCCTTTCTGAATTTTTTTTTTTTGTGTGTCTCGTTTAATATGAAAAGTGATTTGGCTGACTATCTATTATTTCTTATTTTTTTCGTATTCTTTAAATGGTATTTTTAGAAGTTCATGTGTGTTTTCTTAAAGTGGAGTTGTACTGTTGTCTTTACTTTTGTTTTTGTTTTTTACCTCTCGAAAGAAGTTAATTTAAGTTTCCTCTACGTGGTAATCAAAGTGTATTATTGAAGGGTTAATAAGAACGGAAATCCACTTCATGACTGTAATAAACTTATCTCTTTTATCCAAGCTGACAACCAACACACATTCCACAGAACCACATTTTCACTTCATCTCAAGTCAATTGGATACAACAGATAATAATTTCTTCATACTAAACAGAAACTCCGTCAGTGCTTCAATAACCATCCACTTTCACCAAACGAGCATTATTCAAACCTCACCCTATTATCGCCAATCTATCTTGCTCCAATTTATACCTGGCCTGCAGTATCGGAGGCTCACTGCTGCCCAGAATGTTCTTACGAGGACTCCAGTGATGCCAGACAGAGCGATGAGTCTGAGATAACCCACAACAAAGCCTCGTAAACTCAAGCCACCTTAGCTCCTGTATTCTCAAGGGGGGACGTTTCTGGGCCTTGCAAATACCTCGGGAACGATTGAACATTATTGCCAGCGACATCTTTGGCATTTATCAGTCTCTTCACATGATTTACAGCGGACCTTCCCTCTGCTTTGACTTATGGCCCATCCCTCATGCCGCGTACTGGGGAGACATTGAGGGAGCTCTTATTAATGGGGCGATGAATATTCAAGGCCCCATCAACACTTATTACCATGACGAAACGCACTGTGGGTAATGGTGTGATGGAGGACAGAATATATTGAATTTGGGTAGGTGCTAAATTTCTCTCCAGATGAGTTGGGAAAGTATGCAAATGTGATGGATGGCGAGGAGGGTAGGGAGGCTTATATAGGCTAATATAGGCCTATGCATAATGAGTCAGGTCCAAACGTCTATCCAGAGAAATATGTGAAGGTAAATTTTTGGTGATAGGTTTGGGAAGTGTGCAAATATGAAGGATGAGAGGCAGGTTTACTTAGGCTGACGTTCTTATCACTGGAGGAACATGTGGAAGTGGGAGTCAGTTTAATAGAATAGGAAAAGAAAAACGAGCTTATGAATTTAAAGATAAGATGAAGCATGCGTAAAAAACGAGGGAAGGAATATCAGTTTTAAAAAAGTAAAGTATGTTGAGATGAAGTGAGACGAAAAAGGAGAGAAAACTAATGAATTTAAAGATAAGAAAACTAGAACAATTAATGAAACTAGATAATGGACATAGAAGAGATTTATGAGAGACAAACATGCAGTAAAAAAAATAAAACATTAGCAAAACAACAACAAAAACAGGTAACAGAAAAAGAAAAATGAGAAAGAACGAAACAATAATAAGAGACACCACTGCACAAAAATGGGTAGACAGATGGACGGAAGAAAAAAACACGCAACACAACAAAAAAGTAACAAAAACAATGACAGGAAAAGAAAAACAGAAACAAGAATGAACAACAAAACAGGTAACAGGGGAGAAAGGAGAAAAGATTGATGGGGGACTGAAAAGTAGAATAAATAGAACAAGTAGAGAGAGAAGGCTGAGCTGAAGTGGGAAGGCAAACAGAGAGAGGTGGCGGTGATGGAAGCTGCTCCTCCCTGTCAGGTACCATCAGGTGCTTGTTGGGTCAGCGATACGTGGGTTACCGCCTGTCAATTAGCCGACCCGCCCGGGGAGACCATGATTCACGCTCTGGCATTGATGAACCACCCGAGCCGCAGATAAAGGCAATGAAAAACCACACTTGAATAATTGAATCACATTAAAGGAAGGAAAAATAAAAAGTCAGTCTTGTTTGAGAATTATTAGTCCCTTCAGTACTAGGACGCTTCTTTTGGCGTGTGATTAGACGATTTTATTTACATTAGGAAGGGTCTATGGAAAACCACACTTGAATATTTTGAATCACATTAAAGGAAGAAAAAATAAAAAGTCAGTCTTGTTTGAGAATTATTAACCCATTAAGTACTAGGACGCCTTTTTTTACCTTGAGTTTTGTGTGATCAGACGATTTCAATTACATTAGGAAACGTTTATAAAGACCAGAAGCTTAATGGCCATAGTCTTCACTATTCTAATCCACAAGTAAGTATCTGAAGCTGTACAGAACCACAAAACAGTAAGCAGAATAAATATCAAAACGTGTCATGGTACTGAAGGGGTTAAGGCAAGGCCGGTAAAACTAGTTGATGGCTCGAGTGTTACAGATCTTGTTCCTTGTGTTTTTTTATTGCATTTTGATGAGTTTAATAGCATGTGTTACTCTACAGTTAGCAAGATATGAAGGAATTATGCAGCCCCTCGTATTTATTGCTAGTATTTTTTAATCAGTAATTTATAGTCGCGTCATATCTCGAACTTCATTAATGAGGGGTCATTAATTATCCAGTGAGCTGTACCTGTGATTGGGGTGTCGCTGCTGGTAATGATGATGATGATGATGGTGATGATGATGATGATGCTGGTGATGATGGTGGTGGTGGTGGTGGTGGTGGTGGTGGTGGTGGTGGTGGTGATAAAAAAGTAATCTGGCAAAAACTAAAACGAAGCAAAATATGTAAAAACTAACACAAAATTTAAGCATATTTATTAATTATCCACACAAAACTACAATACCGTCATTTTCTTAACCCTTTAAATACTGGGACACAATTTTTCCTTGCGATTTGTGTACAGTTAGACTTTATATTGACATTAGGAAGGGTCTATGGAGGTTAGAAGATTAATGGCCACAGTCTTCACTATCTTAAGTATCTGAAGCTGTATAAAATCACCAAATAGTAAGCAGAATGTATATGAAAAGGCGCCATGATATTGAAGGGGTTAAATAGACGTTAGGAAAACAGGAAACTAATAGAAATAAAAAAACACAATGCCAAATATGTATATCTGACTTTCATTTTCTTGAGTTATGAGAAGTGAATAAAAAATCTGTATGCTTCTCTAGGTATTCCCTCGCACTTTGACGTCCCTCCCGGCCCCTTCCACCCATCTCCCGCCACACCTTCCCCCTCAGAGCCAGGTAAAGATCCCACAGCACCACAGCACCCCTCTGTCATCCTTGAAGCCTCTAAGTGTGTGGTGTGTGGCGTTGGTGTGGGTAGAAGCCTCAGGACAGCACGACATCTGGCCTTTGATTATAGAGAACACACACACACACACACACACACACACACACACACACACACACACACACACACACACAGGCTAGGGTGAAGTGTCTCTTTTTTGTTAGTGTAAAGACAAGTAAAAGAGGATTATTTAGGATCCCTGGATGTGTAAACTGTAAACTCTCTCTGTCTCTCTCTGTCTCTCTCTCTCTCTCTCTCTCTCTCTCTCTCTCTCTCTCTTGCCTACCTCATACACCTTAATGAGAACACCTGCCTAAAGCAACACGTAAAGAAGAAAAGCAGTTAATCATAAACCAAAAAAAATAATAATAATAATTCAGAAGCTTCGCGGGTTAATTAACTACTGCATAAGGTTTCAGGGAGCGGATTACTGGAGGGATTACACTGGAAATTAGATTAAGGCTGATTGGATTACCAGCAGGGATGCGCTTCGGTACACCAGCCTGGTACACATTTCTTTTTTAATCTTGTCTCTCTTTCTCTCACAGGGTTCGCTTTAACCTCTTCAGTACCGGGACACATTTTTACCATGAGATTTGTGTGTGATTAGATGATTTTATTGGCATTAAGAAAGGTCAAAGGATTAATGGCCAGAGTCTTCACTGTTTTAATGATTACATAAGGTTCTGATGCTGTGTAAAATCACTAAATGGTAAGCAGAATGAATATGGAAAGCCGTCATGGTATTGAAGGGGTTAAACGTACGAGTGATAGTGACTCAGAGTTTACTAATGGTGAATGGAGGATTGTAAAAATGTAATGTGTGTTTTTTTCCCTATCCATCTCTGTTTTGTTAGACGCTGTGTAAAATCACTATATGGTGTTGAAGGGGTTAAACGTACGGGTGATAGTGACTCAGATTCTACTGATGGTAAATGGAGGTTTGTAAAATAATGTAATGTGTTTTTTTTCCCTATCCATCTCTGTTTTGTTAGTTTTTACGTAGAATACATGCTAAATAAAACACTACAAATTATGAGTCTTTCGATCATTCTCTTCTGCATTTTGGGCTTATTATTTCATCTTAACCTCTTGAGTACCATGACACGTTTTCATAGTCATTGTGGTCACTATTTGGCGATTTAATACAGCTTCAGAAACATATGTTGGGATCAGAATAGGAAAGATTCTGGCTAGTAATCTTTTGACCTCCACAGACCCTTCCTAATGGAAATAAAATCGTCTAATCATACCCTAAAATTAAATGTAAAAATGCGTCGTAGTATTCAAGGGGTTTAATTTTTCAGTAATACAAAACAAATAACGAAGTACAAACTCGGTCTCTCTGCACAAAAAATATGACAACGACGTGAAAACTAAAAGAAATAAGACTTTTCAGTATATGTGACTCTTCAGTGTTTGTTTATTATCTTTACAATCATCTCTGTTATTTTTCATTAGTTTGATAGTCTTTACGTCAAATGCGCGATAAACAGAACAGTACACAATTATGAGTTTTCATTGTTTTCCTTCTACATTTATGACTTTTTATTTTATCTGAAAATTTTAAATAGTACAAACACAAATAAATAAACAACGCAACACAACCCTCTCTATATGATCTCTCAATATATTTCTCTCTATATAATGAATACGACTGCAAAACGTGAAAGTTGAGTGATGCAAAACTATTTTTTTTTTATATATCATGTGGGCTTTTCACGGGAATTTATGGGCTAAAGGGGATACTTTTTAGGGTACCTCCTATCTCAAAGCCCACCCGCTAGGAAACCGTTGCCCCGAGTGAGGAAGCCCAACCTACACTCAGACCGTGGACAGGATTCGAACCCGTGCGCTTGGAGACCTCTAGGATCCCAAAGCACGCATGGTTCCACTATACACTTTCAGCCTGTACCAGTGAACACATATCATTAAAAATCCAATTTGTTTGCATTAAAGCAGCACGGACAGTTAGGTTTACCTGCTAATAACCCAGCACTATAGCACCTGGAATTCTGATGACGTGCATATTGATGACTAAAATTAATAAATGTTAAAAGTAATAAGCTTCTTGATTATAACCTTCAAGATCTTTAATGGAGACAAACATTAAGTGGTTGATTCAATTACTTACTGGCAACGTTCACCTGGGCGTCTCTTTCTCACCTGCAACAAGAAAGGAACAATAATTAGCACATTCTGTAAGTCATCTCACCTTATCAGTAATTAAGAAGGAAGGCTCAGGTAAGACGTCAGGTATGCTACACTAACGCGCAAAGGTAATTGTGGCTTTCACTTATTACATCAACATTATCAGGCTGGAATAGTGAGAAAAAACAGTATCATTATCATTATCATCATCATCATCATAATCATCATCATGTCACAAATAAAACTAAAAGCCAACACTCACCTTAACCCCTTCAGTACTGGGACACATTTTTTACCTTGATTTTTGGGTGTAGTTAGATTATCTTATTTACTCTAAGAGCTCAAAATATTAACCCCTTTAGTACTATGACTCGTTTCCATATTCATTCTGCTTACTATTTAGTGATTTTATACAGCTTCAGAAACTTAAATGGTCATTAAAATAGTAAAGATTATTGCTATTAATATTTTGACCTCCATAGAGCCTTTCTAACGTCAATAAAATGCCCCACACATATCTCGAGGGAAAAATGTGTCCCAGTATTGAAGAAGTTAATAGCCACAGTCTTCACTACTTCAATCCCCACATAAGAAACTGAAAGTGTATAAAATCACCTTATAGTGAGCAGAATGAATATGAAAACGCGTCATGGTACTGAAGGAGTTAATAATGCTCAGTTATTTGTACTGTCTAAGATTTTTCGGGCACAGATGAGTGTAAAGAATAAACCATAGCAGAGAGCGAGGTTGTTTGTAACTCGCTGTTTCATCTAGACGAAAACTGCTACTAAAACAAAAAGGATTTCTTCGCTGTTGAAGATATGACTGAGAAAAAAAAGTTAGCAAAGCAGAAATATTCAAACTTAATCTAACCTAACCTAACCTAAAGCAATCTAACCTAACCTAACCTAAACAAACCTAAACTAATCAAACCTAACCTAAAAATTATACGCAAACTTATAAAACTCTATCAAAAATTACACAGACAAAGTTTTCAAGCTAATCCAACAGTCTAACGAAACCCAACATACTGACAAAGCTTCACCAGTACAACGTTCTTCCACTAATACATTATTAAGCTCAAAAACATCCCAAACACAAGCAAAATATCCTATTCTGTCTCAAAAGGATGAGTTTCGCAAGCTTCTGCAGAACCCAGCCACTTAAAAGGATAAAATATAATGCACTGTAGGAATTTCACATAATTTCAAAGGTATACTTATGAAATTTACCTCCTGCAGTAAGTGGCGGGAGGAGGAAAAAAAAAAAAAGACGAAAAACAATGAGCTTTATACTTCTAGCAAGGTGGCTGATAGTTTATAATACAGTGAGCGATAGCTAGTGAAAATACTGATCAGAAATATATAAGCTGATCACCTGAGAGCTTGGTGGTAATTAGACAAGGTGAGTGTTACCAGCGGCCTCACCTGCAGCCGTCTGTTACCTGTGCTTTTAATTGAATTATTATAACCCTCGGCCCAGTCATTATCAGTATCAAGATCACCCCGGCTCCTTAATTCTATCGCGCCGTAATAAATCTAGCGAGTAATAACCTCCTTCCAGATTATCGAGATTAAAGATTATCATTACGCGAAGGAGATAAGAAGCCAACGCGTATTATACCACATACCAATTGTTGTTTATCACGAAACGATATGAGACGGCTGTGCTTTCCTTCCTCCACCTCTCTCTCTCTCTCTCTCTCTCTCTTCCTTTCCTTCTCTTCTCTCTCATTCCTTCCTTTACTTTCCTTCTCTCTCCCTGTGTTGCTTCTCCCACTCTCCTTCTCTTCATTTATTGTTAATTTCACTCATTTTTTTCTATTTTTTTTTCCTCCTACGAAAACTTTCATGCCTTCTTAACCTCCCCTCGTATCCTCCTCCTCCTCCTCCTCCTCCTCCTCCTCCTCCTCCTCCTCCTCTTTCTCCTCCTCCTCTTAAGATTATCAAAAAAAAGAAAAGAGAAAAGATTGAAGAATAATGAGAGAGAGAGAGAGAGAGAGAGAGAGAGAGAGAGAGAGAGAGAGAGAGAGAGAGAGAGAGAGAGAGAGAGAGAGAGAGAGAGAGAGAGAGAGAGAGAGAGAGAGAGAGAGAGAGAGAGAGAGAGAGAGAGAGAGAGAGAGAGAGAGATACACACAAGTCAAACCATAAACAAGATCAATAGTGAAAAAATAAATAAAGACATGCGGATGGAAAGAACAACAGAGAGACAGAGAGACAGAGAGACAGAGGGATTGAGAGATAGAGAGACAGGGAGACAATCAGAGGGAAAGGGATAAAGGACAGGCTGATAAAGAAAATGAGACAGGCAATCGTAATCCTGACATTAAGAAAGACGGACAGAGAAAAATGATATGAGTATTAACAACGAGGAAAAAAAAGGAAAAAGAGAAAATAAGTGATGAAATGGAAAGAAAAGAGAGAGAGAGAGAGAGAGAGAGAGAGAGAGAGAGAGAGAGAGAGAGAGAGAGAGAGAGAGAGAGAGAGAGAGAGAGAGAGAGAGAGAATGCAAGTAAGATAAAAGGCGTGCCACAAAATATTCGCAAAGACAAGTCGTAAATATGCAGATAAATGTAGCACAACAAGACATTTAAATTCCCATTCTGCGGTTAAATTTAAGAAAGATTCACTCAATTTTGACTCAGTAGTAAAAAAAATAAGCAAATAGATAAAAAAACAAAAACAAATACGTCAAACCAGAATAAAAATGTCACACACACACACACACACACACACACACACACACACACACACACACAAGGAAGTAAGGAACGTAACACGATTCACACATATTCCTTTTTTCCTTTCATTTTATACCCTTTTTTCAACACCGTCACAGTCCCACGCTGCTATCACTCGTCCATTCCTCTAGCGAAGGTCCACCGCGTCGCATACTGGACACATAAAACCACTTTGTAAAGCATTAACTTCCCCACCGTTGGAAGCTGCGTGCAAAACAGACCGTGGCTATAAACTACTACCCCCTTGGAAGCTGCTGGCTAATGAGACGGGGCGCTGGACATGCAGACAAATGAGGGGAGGGAGATAAAAGCGAACTTAACTCAAGCACAAACCCAGCGACTCGCCAGGCATCTGAGACTCGTGGTGAAGCTGACTGAGGGATGTGTGGAATGTCAGTCAAGGGGGAGAGTTCCATAGCGAGAATTATCTACTTTGACGATATGAAGGATGTTGAGAATAATTTACTATCCTTCCTCCTCCTCCTCCTGTTCTGTCTTCCCTCGGTTTGATTTCTTGGTAGATTAAGCCTGACAACTCGTTAAGTGAGAGGGACACACTTCATGGTGTTATTCTGCAGGGCTCTTGGGAATGTGTGTGTGTGTGTGTGTGTGTGTGTGTGTGTGTGTGTGTGTGTGTGTGTGTGTGTGTGTGTGTGTGTGTGTGTGTGTGTGTGTGTGAGTTTACAATAAAATGAGAGGAGGATGTACTAATATTTCATAATTCTATCCTCCTTCTCTTCTTTCTTCTTCCTCTTCTTCTTTTCTTCTTCTTCTTCTTCTTCTTCTTCTTCTTCTTCTTCTTCTTCTTCTTCTTCTTCTTCTCCTGATCCTCCCCCTTCTCCTTCTCTACCTCTACTCCTCCTTCTGCTCTTCCTCCTTTTCCTCCACCTGCTCCTCATCCTCCTCATCCTCCTCCTCCTCCTCCTCCTCCTCCTCCTTCCTACGGTCACACAAACAGCAGCTCACAGGAATCAAAGCATGAAGGTACAAAAAAGACTTATCTCAAATAGATCAGCAATTAGTACCTGTCTTGCCAGTGGTACAGGTGAGCACAGGTGACCATTCGGACCTTACACCTGCTCTAGTTTATACCCAAAGTCCTTCAGGCAACTAGCAATAATAATAATAGTAATGATAATGGTAGGAAAATAATAATAACAATAATGGTAATAATACACAAGGACGCAAAGACAACTCACAAATTCTTTCTCTATAAATTGTTTACGACATAAGAGCATTGCTGAGGTATAAGACTGGATGACTCTGTGCTTTGCCGATGTCATGCAGAGACAGGGAGAGAGAGAGAGAGACGGAGAGGCAGGTCAGGGTACGCTGGGAGGGGCGAGGCGGGCACTGAGAGATGAAAGAACGGGAGAGGGTGAATGAGAACATGGATAAGAGAACACAGCTTAGTTACTCTCATAAAAGGAAGCGTTTAGGGGTAACAAGAACAAAATAAGGAAGTGAATGGTTTTTAGTTGGTCAAAGAATGATAATTTGGCTTATTAGAACTGGTTTACACAGCTCAGTTACTCATAAAAGGAATCGTTTTGGGGTAATAGGAACAAAATAAGAATGCGAATGTTTCTTAGTTGGTCAAGGAATTGTACTTTGGGGTATTAGAACTAATTTACATAGATCACTTACTCTTATAAAAGGAAGTATCAAAGGGTTACAGGAACAAAATAAGCAAGTGAATGTCTCTTGGTCAGGAAATAATATTTTGCGGTATTAGAATTAGTTTACAGACCTCAGTTACTCATAAAAGGAATCGCTTAGGGATAAAAACAATAAAATAAGGAGGTAAATGTCTCTTAGTATGTTAAAGAAAGGTATTTTAGGTTAATATGAAATAGTCTAAGGGATAAATGAAGCTTAGTAAAGGAAAGGCTCACAGTACGGATTGACAAGATAAAAATACGTTTGGACAAGGAAAAGATTAAAAGGTGACAGGAGCAAGCTTAGGATATGAATAAAGCACAACTGGTCTGAAGAAAGAAAGAGAAACATGAATACAGTTTGGACACGAAAGCAGTTTAGTTTTTTGTGACTAAGAGAAATGATTTTACAAAGACTTACCAAGGATAACACAGGGAGAGACAGCACGCAGAGACAAAAACAGGGATGAGAGCTAGAGTTTGCACGGACAGAATAATCACGGACACGAAACAAGGACGAAGAGATGAAAGAAAATAAAAAAAGCCACAGAAAAGACGTGAAGGAATGGAACTGACAGAAAGGTGACGGACATGGAGTAAGGAGACGGGGAGGTGGACAAGGACGTGGGTGGGACAGTGTGGGACAAAATGTGTGGGACAGAACAGCAGGATAGAACAGCATGGGACAAGATGGGACAGAATGAGTGCAGAGTGGGACAGAGTGTTTGGGTTAGTGTGCGACAGAGTAAGGGCAGAGTGGACATGGTAAGACAGGGTGGGGCAGGGTGGGGCAGAGTGGGACAGGGTAGGACAAGGTGGGGCAGGGTGGGACGGTGTTTCGGGCTTGGTTTGATAGGGAGAGCTAAGTAATTGGATGGCAGAGAACAGTCCAGGGCTGCCTCATCATTAGCCGAACGGTAAGCCGACACAAAAGGTTGGCCCGGGACATAAGCCTCTTACTCTCCCTCTCCCTCTCCCTCTCTCCCTCCCTCTCCCTCGCTAGGATTGGGTCTTGTTGGTCTTGTTGCGCTACCGACACATGCACACACACACCCACACACACACACACACACACACACACACACAGTTGTCCTACGCCTGTACAAACCTTAGACCTTTGTTTTTTGCTTTTACAGACATGCAAATACACACACACCAACCCACCCACCTACACACATACACACACATCAGCTCTCCACACCGCCACACCCACACACCCTTCCACACACCCTAAATCACAACCTCTCACGTAACATTCATTTAACTTAATTACAAATTCCAGTGAAAAAGAAAATTAAATAAAAGAGAGAGAAACAAAAACCCACAGCCTTCCATCACAGCATTCCGAGTCACATGTTCCAAAATGTTGCAGTGAATCATAACCAAGCTGAAAAATATGTGACAAGTTCCCTCATTGTGGCTGATTACACACACACAGGTGGGCGCCGCTACCTGCCCTCACACAGCGGCTCCCCAGGGCACTTAATCTCCACGTAACTCGAGAAGCAAGACCAGGAGGGGGTCGTGGAGGCGCCGCTCTATTGTACTGCCTCGGAAATGGATGTATGCTCCACTGTACCCGCCGATAGCCCCCCGCCACGCTCCGGACGACAGGGCGGGTTAAATATCCAGCCGGTGGGTATCTTGACGCCTCAGTCACCCTGCATCTACATACGTGAGGTCGCCTGCCAGTGCTTTCTTCCCCACTGCTATTGTTCGGAGTGGTGATGGAGGCGCAAGATACCCAACCCTTTGTAAACATGAGATACCTACATGCTGCTGATAAAATAACGCCCACTAACAATGTACTACGTTTTTTTATATTAATATGTGCACAGATCTTTGCTTTCATTTAAGTATTAATAGTGAGTTTTGTTTTTCCTATTGGTGCAATGTTGGCAGACAATACAGTATGATTTTTACTCATATTTGGAGACAGGTCTGTTCTTTATACATGAACAATATCTGTGTTGTACGTGGATAAATTGTACATAGATATTCTGTTCAATTATAACTGCAAACGCTAAATATACCAGATTTTACATGAATATATAGAAAATATTGATATTAAATAAAAATGATAAGGATTACAACTGAACTACATTACCAATAACTGTCTGAAAAATAGCACTATAATAAGTATAATAAAAGCTAAATTGCATCTTATTCTACACTTTGTATTAATAAATGTTCAGAAATTTTGAATTATATTAACCACAAACCCTGACTGTAATAACTATCCCACATTTACCATTAATATAGGTAGAGATTACAGTGTCTATCCACCATAAACCTCTTCAGTATCTCAGGTAGGTCTTGGGGTTAATTAAGAGCAGGTGTTGTCTCCAGGTAATCCTTAGATCAAGCAGTGCAGGTATTATTAGGTCAGGTGTGTCTTAATGAAAAGCAGATCAAGGTGAGAGATGTCAGGGAAGTGAAGAAGAATATCTATTTATACTTGCCTTGTGTAATTGTATTGGTGAAATGTTGCTCGTAATGGTGGTGGTGGTGGTGGTGGTGGTGGTGGTGGTGGTGGTGGTGGTGGTGGTGGTGCTGGTGGTGGTGGTGGTGGTGCTGATGGTGGTGGTGATAGTGGTGGTGGTGGTGGAATTAATATCGAAAAGAAGGGAAGAAAATAACTTTGTATCCACATTACACGACTGATAAAGACTGAAGGTAATGAAGAAATAGATCAACAAGGTGTGATAACTAAACACCTGCAGAAATAAGGCCCTTTCTAATACTTAATCTTCAACTCCCTTCCCTCTTTCCCACACTCATTCCATACACGCTCAACCAACACAACAAAATAAATAAAAAACAGATCAACCAGGTGTGATATTTAGGCACCTGTAGAACTAAAGCACTTTTCGACAATAAATCCTCAAGTCCCTTTCCTCTTACTCACAATCACTCCATACACACTCACACAACCAACACAACACTGAAGGCAATAAACAAACAGATCAACCAAGTGTGTCATTTAAGCACCTGCAAAACTAAAGCACTTTCCTACACTAAATCTTCAACTCTCTTCTCTCTTACTCACACTCACTTCATACACACACTCACCCAACCAACACACAAGTCACGTGCATAGGTTGTGGGTTTATCAGGGGCACATTAATAGTTTGCCGTGAATACTAATCGATGTGTACCAAGACTCAGGTCACAAGAGGCTGGCGGGCACCCTCACTGCCATGTCACCTGTGCACCCTCCGCATGGCACGTAGCGACCCCCGAGGAGGCAGTGAAGGGCTTGGGTGAGACCGTGGAGACGCAAAGGTGTGTTTCTGCACGTCTCCATTCGACCCTTTGAGAGGAATGTAAATACTAGCTTTGAGAGGCGAGGGTGGAAGAAAAGGGAGTGAAGGTGGTATGGGGAAGGGGATAAGGGAGTATGGGGAAGGTAAGGGGAGATAAGACAGTAAGAGAAAGGGAATAAGTAGGAGAAAGAAAGATACAGAGTGAAGAATGTATGTACCTAAGGCAATGAGAGAGAGAGAGAGAGAGAGAGAGAGAGAGAGAGAGAGAGAGAGAGAGAGAGAGAGAGAGAGAGAGAGAGAGAGAGAGAGAGAGAGAGAGAGAGAATGGAGCACAGAAATGGAACAGAAGGTTAATATAACGAAACTGAAGAAAAGAGAGAAGAAAATGAGAAAAACGATGAGAAAAAGAGAAACTATGATGAAATGGATCAAGGTGAAGGAAGATGAATGGATGAAAAGAAAAAGAAAATAGAAAAAAGGGAGAATATGAGAAAAAAAAGGTAAAAATAAAAGGAAAAATGTGAAAAGAGGAAAGGCAACTGAAAACTGACCTAACGAAATAAAACACTGAAAAGAAAATGAAATACATGACAGATGGGAGAAATAAAGCGAGAAAAGACAAAGAAGAAAAAGCCAAAAGAGAACGGAATAAAGAACCCCACACAGATGAGAGAAAAAAAATGAAATAGAGCAAGAAAAGACAAAGAAAGACGAGCAAGAAAGAGGAAAAACTTGAGAAATCCATCCATAATTTAAACACAGTCTGATATTTCGTTGCGCTGACAGACAGACGAGACACACACACACACACACACACACACACACACACACACACACACACACACACACACACACACACACCAACACACACGCACACACACACGAACACAGGTAAATTACAAGGCACGTGTCGACCGCCCAGGTACACAAAAACACCTGCTCTGGTTTGGCTTCTCAGGTTAGAAGAAACAGGACATACCTGGACCCTTACCTGTACCGGATGGACAGGTGAACTATGGCGCAGTAGAGAGAGAGAGAGAGAGAGAGAGAGAGAGAGAGAGAGAGAGAGAGAGAGAGAGAGAGAGAGAGAGAGAGAGAGAGAGAGAGATTACACTAGTTTATATATATTAGGTAAGAAATGGTGACGTTAATAGGTTGCATTTTTCGACTAGAATAGATAAATTAAGTGGAATTGTTACATTAAGTTAGGTTAGGTTAGGTTAGATTAGGTTAGGTTAGGATAGGTAAGGTTGGGTTAGGTTAGGTTAGGTTAGGTTAGGTTAGGTTACGTTACGTTAGGTTCGGCTAGGTTAGGTTAGGTTAGGTTGGGTAAGGTTGGGTAAGGTTGGGTGAGGTGATGAAAGCTTAAGTTACATTAGGTTAGGTAAGGTTACGTTATATTAGCTTCATGAAAGGCTTCAGAATAGCTTCATTAGGGCGTAGAAGGACATGTACGACTCCACCCTTCGCTATGAATTAAGGACACCCTCCCTCTTCTTCTTCTTCTTCCTTCTCCTCCTCCTCCTCCTCCTCCTCCTCCTCCTCCTCCTCCTCCTCCTCCTCTAGCATCGTCAGAATTAGCATCAAGCAGAGTGACTTATGATTTGTAAGAGATGTGTGAAGGATGCTCGACTGGTCTGACGTGTGTGTGTGTGTGTGTGTGTGTGTGTGTCCGGTTCCATATGTTGATTAGCATGTGTGATGATTTAGAGAAGGAGGAGGAGAAGGAGGAGGAGGAAAAGGAGAAAGAGAAGGAGGAGAAAGACCAAGAGAAACAGACTAAAGTAATGGGGTAAATAGGAAGAGTCTGGGATAGAGGTTAGTAGGGTAATAGTGATGACAGAGAAGCATAACATGAATAAGCGAGTGAGAGAGACAAGGAGAGGGAGAGAGAGAAGGAGGCGGGAAACAAAAGTAGCGGGTAGTGGGGAGTGACGAATGAGCGAGTGTAGTAATGATAACAATACACAAACACAAGCAATGCACAAATGATGAGAGACAGAGAGAGGGAAGGACAAGGAGAAAGAGAGCAGGGGAGGAGGACACGAGGGAATAAATGAGTAGGAGCAGTTGGCAAGAGGAAATGATGAATGATGCAGAATAGTAATGATTAGAACAAGACAATGCAAATGATAATGAAGAGGAAGACGAAAGAGACGAGAGAAAACAAAGCTACTGAACAAGAAACAATAGCACAAAATACTAATAACACAAAATAAAATAGACAGTGAGAGATAAGAAACAGGAGAAGAAGGAAGAGACGGAAGAAATCAAAGGAGTAAGAAGTGATGAATGGAGAAGACTAGTAATGATAATAATGAGATAATAACATACAAAACAAAATAAAAAATAGAGAAAGACAAGAAACAGAGGAAGAAAGGAAGAGACGGAAGAAATCAAAGGAGTGGAAGAGAACTGATGAATGGAGAAGACTAGTAATGATAATAATGAGATAATAACATACAAAGCAAAATAGAAAAATAAAGATAAGAAACAGAGGAAGAAAGGAAGAGACGGAAGAAGTCAAAGGAGTGGATGAGAAGTGATGAATGGAGCAGACTGGTAATGATAATAATAAGAAGGAGATGCAAGCCAAATGATGAAGGAACGGGAGTCGCTGCGAGGGAGGAGGGGGTGCAGCAAGCAAGGAGAGCTATCGATGATTTCTATGATAATCTGAACAGTGCATGCATAATTCCAGCTTTTGAGGAGAAAACGCCTGCCACTTTCTCCTCTAGCAATCTCACCCGCGGAACGTCTTAATATAAAAAAAAAAGGAAAGAGAAACTTAAACCGATTCCTGAGGTACTTGCCCACTCGTTTACTGTAAAAAATCGTATCTGATCCTCTTTTTCATTCTTTTTTAACTATCTAAAACGATTCTTGCCATAAAAATAGGGATTAACACCATTTTTTTTTTCATACGCTTGATTTTTTAAGTAACAAAATTATACCCAGATTTTTTTTTCTCTTTCTTTCCTTTTTAATCACTTGCCAAAACGAATCTTGCTATAAAAAGGGGATTAACACCAATTTTTCACACACTTCTTGTCTTGAACCCCTTCAATACTGGGACACATTTTTACTTTGAGATTTGTGTAAGATTAGATCATTTTATTTACACTAAGAAGGATCTATGGAGGTCGGAAGATTAATGGCTAGTCTTCACTATTTCAATCCCCTAAATAAGTTTCTGAATGTGTATAAATTCACCAAAGAGTAAGCGGAATGAATATGAAACACGCCATGGTACTGAAGAGGTTAAGAATCGAAAATACATCAGTCTTTTCTTCTTCAATAACGAAACTCGAGGAAGATTTTTGCATATGAAAATATTAAGAAATTAAAGTTGATTCGTCGATCATCACGCATTTCACTTAAAGAAGAAAATGAGCTGTTTTATTTCCATTTCCGTATCTCTTTCTTTCCTCAATAAATCAGAAACTTTGGTATAAAAGAAACATTGAAATAATACTCTAATGAAAACATTTTTATCTTCACTAGACCAGGAAATACAACTCAAAATATACCTTTCACCTTTTTCCTCACTCTAACAGGCAGAATTAATGAAAAAGAAGGAAAACAAGAACATACACTGTTTTCTATACGTCTCGAAAGAAAACATGGAAAATTTACCAAGAAATTCAAACAAAACCCAATTTCTTATAACAACCAGAATGAATCTTAGAGACAAGAAGGAAAACAAGGCTATTCAATTTTCGTTTACGTCTCGATAGGAAAACCAAGAAAATTCAACTAGTAAATTCAATTAAAAACCTCAAAGAAGAAGAAGAATGAAAGGCAAGAAGGAAAACAAGGACACAAAATTTTCCCTACATCTCGATAGAAAAACCAGGAAAATTCTACTAGGAAATTCAAACCAAGTATTTTCCATAACAAGCAGAATGAAAAAGACAATGAGGAAAACAAGGACATGCAAATTTTCTCTACATCTCGGTGGAAAAACAAAGAAAATTCAACTACTAAGCTCAAACTAAACATTTCCTGTAAAAAGCAAAATAAAAAAAAAGAATACAAAAACACACAATTTTTCTCTACATCTAAATAGAAAAAGAAACAAGAAAATTCTACCTGGAAAATCAACACAAACCTTCCTGTAAGAAGCAAAATGAAAGAAACAAAATAAAAGAAAACAAAAACACACAATTTTTCTCTAGATCTCGATAGAAAAAAAAGGATCTTCTACTTGAAAAATCAAAACAAACCTTAAAGTAACAAAATGAAAAAGACGAAAAGGAAAAAACAATTAGGAACAATTTTCTATTTTACCTCTTGATAGGAAAACAAGGAAAATTTTACCAGGAAATGAAAACAAAAACCCTTTCCCTGAAACAAACAAAATGAAAAAAGACTAAATAGGAAAACAAGAACACCCAGATCCTCTCCACGTCTCAGGAAAACAAAATATCAGGAAATTCTACAACATTTTATCACTTATCTGACACAACAGCTTCCCTTGATCGGCAGTAATTGGTGGCAGCGATAGGGATACGATGCGGGACTGGACAGAAGGGCATTAAATCCTTCTTTACTGTCCTTGAAAGATTCTAATCCTCTTTGTGCTTGTGTCCGGATCCTCCTTCGTCACTCACACCATTATAAAGGATGAGAGAGAGAGAGAGAGAGAGAGAGAGAGAGAGAGAGAGAGAGAGAGAGAGAGAGAGAGAGAGAGAGAGAGTAGTATCATATAACTATAGGGAACACAATACGTTGCTTTATTACGGTACAAAATAAAGATAAAAGAGGAGGAGGAGGAGGAGGAGGAGGAGGAGGAGGAGGAGGAGGAGGAGGAGGAGAAGGAGGAGGAGGAGAAGGAGGAGGAGGAAGGAACAGTTTGTCTTGAGTGACTGATTAATATTGTGCGTGCGTGTGTCTGTTGTTGTTTTTGTCGTTGCTGTTTTTGTTGTTGTTTTTTACCTCTCCTACTTGATGATGATGATTACTATAAGGATACCATCACTTCTACTCCTCCTCCTCCTCCTCCTCCTCCTCCTCCTCCTCCTCCTCCTCCTCCTCCTCCTCCTCCTCATCCATCACCACTACCAACGTCTTGTTTGCCAGTAATAAAAAAAAAAGTGGCATTTTCTTCTTCTCTAGACAGAACGAGAAGAGAACTCCCGGATATGTAGGGTGCCCGCGAGACACGCCCTTAGAGGAGGAGGAGGAGGAGGAGGAGTTGGCGTCAGGATAAGAGGTGAGGCGTCGTCAGGTAACCAGCACCTAAGGGAACACAGCAGCGACCTTCTCAGAACTTATTTTCTTCCCTATTCTTTTTTTTCAACAAATGTGGTTCCAGGATGCAGGTGAAGGAATCCTGAGGTGGCGTCATTATGTGGTGATGCTGGTCCTCCTCCTCCTTCTCCCTCCCCTTCTCCTCCTCCTCCTGCTCCTTCTCCTCTTCCTTCTCTTTCCTTTCTTCTCCCCTCTCTCCATCCTGTTATGATTCATATGATATTAAACCTCATGAGTGTGTGTGTGTGTGTGTGTGTGTGTGTGTGTGTGTGTGTGTGTGTGTGTGTGTGTGTGTGTGTGTGTGTGTGTGTGTGTGTGAAGACTGCCACTTCCGGGCAGGTCACCAAACAATCATGAATACTGAGTGCATGACGTGATTTACCAAAGAAGAAAACGAGATGACGAGATGCAGGTGAAGGAGAAGGAAGGACACAAGCAAATGTAAAAAAAAAAAGAATTTCCTTCCCGTGACGTTGATAGATCGTTCCCTCAGCGACGGCACAGTGAGCAGCCACAGACGCCACAGCACCCCCCCCCAACACACACACACACACACAGCAAAGGGGAAAGACGATAAAAGACAAAGAAAAGCAAGGTTAGGAGGAGAGAGAAGCGAAGTGTGGTAGAGAATTCATAAATATATATATACGAAGATAAATATATACATAAATACATGAATAAAGAGTTCATATGCATAAAGGGAGGGGAGCACCTTGCAGTCACCTGGTGTATAGTTGCAGCATCGACGCACTACCTGGAAACTACCTAGAGTGGAGCCGCGAGACAAGCCAGTGACGTAAGAAGAGCATTTAAGCACATGAATACGGACTTTGGTATGTATTAAGAGAGAGGCGCCTGAGTATCCTGTCCTGGGATTATTGAGACATTTACCGCATTCATCTCACTTGATACTAAACGAAATGAATCTAAATCAAACCCACTAACTTTATCTTCACTTTCTTTTAACTATCTTATCTTACATTATCGTATCTTATCCAATCCAACCTTTTCTAATATTCCCTTTCGTTACCTTCACTTTCTTTGTCTTCTTTTAATTTTCCTATCTTATATTACCGTTCCTCATCCAGTTCAACTATTTCTCATCTTCCTTTCCGTTCTCTTCCCTTCTCTTCCCTTCTACTCCCTTCCCTTACCTAACTTAACCAACCTAACTTACCCTACCATAACCTGCAAGAGGACTGGCAAGTAAGTGAGCCTTTTTTTACGTTTTATATTACCCTTGGCCACTTATCTCGTCTTACATGAAAAAATCTAACCTGACCAAACCCACCCGACCAAAAAACATGCATCACCTAACACGGACCCAAGGACTAAACGAGGCATTAGGACCCACTGGTAGTACCCTCACGCCCGCAGCCTCACCCAGTGGCAGGGGCAGTGTGGGCGGCCTGGCCAAGCTTCACGGGTGACTGAGTAGCGAGGGGTCATAAATCCAGGCACAACATGGCCATAAACTTGCTCATCCGTTGCTGTGGCGCCGGTTGCTTTAAAGAAGTTATCAAAAGCGAGGTTCAAGTTTCGCTGTGAAGTATCGTGAGTCCCGGAAGCTGCCTGCAGGTCAATGCTCACCACGAGGAGCGAAACAAATGCGCTAATTAGTCTCTAGAGGCATCGAACCCTCCTCATTAGACCCAAGAGAAACGAGAGGAGGAAAAAAATAAAAGGAACGCTAGATATATAATAGTTAACCTCTTCAGTACTGGAACGCATTTCTACCTTGAGTTTTGGGTACAATTATACTACTTTATTGACACTAGGAAGGGTCTATGGAGGTCAGAAGATTGACAGCCAGAGACTTCATTATTTTAATCCCCCACATGAGTTTCTGAAGCTGTATGAAATCACCAATAATAATAATGATTATGAAAACGCGTCATGGTACTGAACATTCGCTCATTAGAGAAACGCGAAGAGGAAAAAAATAAAAAAGACACGCTGGATATATAATAGTTAATACCACGAGGTGATTCCCGCGCAGTCATGAATATGTGAAAGTGTAATTAGAGTGTCTGATTATTAGTTTATTATCTATACCGGCCTGTTTATGGCGCCACCAGGAACTCTGCTAAGGACGCCGTGGATGATTCGACCATTATGACTCGGCGACGCGGAAGGAAAGCAAGACATGGCACACAACGCAGCGGGAATATTCAGGTGCTGTGGCGGGGATAATGGAACCAGTACTTCTTCTTCTTCTTCTTCTTCTCCTCCTCCTCCTCCTCCTCCTCCTCCTCCTCCTCCTCCTCCTCCTCCTCCTCCTCCTCCTCCTCCTCCTCCTCCTCCTCCTCCTCCACCTTCTCCTCTTCCTCCTCCTCCTCCTTCTCCTCGTCCTATAACTTTTACTTTCCCACTGATACCAAAACCATATGAACTCCATTATTTTTCCACCTCCCATTGTCGTAAACTGTTAAAAAAAAGGGAGTTTCAAGGCATTTTGGAGACCTATACAGTAGAATCACCAGTGAAAGCCTTCCCAATGATACTAAAACTATATTAACTCTATCATTTTTCCACCTCCCTGTGACGTAAACTGTTAAAAAAAAGGAAGTTTCAAGGCATTCTTGGGACTTATACAGTAAAGTCACCAATGAAAGCAATAGCGCCATTAATCCCTTCAGTATTGGGACACATTTTTACCTTGATATTTACGTACTATTAGACCATTTTATTTACATTAGGAAGGGTCTATGGATGTCAGAAGAGTAATGGCCAGAATCTTCACAATTTTAATCCCCCACATAAGTTTCTGAAGCTGTATAAAATCACCAAATAGTAAGCAGAATGAATAGGAAAACGCGTCATTGTACTCAAGAGGTTAAAAGTACAGACAACTCTCTTGCTTCACACAAAAGTGCAGATTGCTAAACATACATTCCGAATTTAAGATTTAGTATTGAAAAAAACAAATGCTGACTTCTCAATCAGCCAAGGAGTCCCGTTTCTGTTTCACATTTAACGGACTGGCACCTCAGTGGGTCTTTTTTATCCCATTTTTTGTTGCCTTAAACACATCCAGTACTTTTAGACAACAGTTCCCTTTGCGTCTTTACAAGCACGTGTAAACAAGCGCAGCGGGACAAGGGCTCAGGATTAATGGGTTAGGATGTGAAGGTAAGCAAACATAAGAAGTAAGAAATAAAGGGAGGCACTAAAGATGGGAGATAGAAGGGAGAGTGGCGATAAAACCCGGGTACCTTCAAAGTGCTCGGGCATCAGGTGCTAAAGTGATCCTTAAATGGTCTTATTGGGAATGTTATAGGGAGTCTCATTTCCTCTCTCTCTCTCTCTCTCTCTCTCTCTCTCTCTCTCTCTCTCTCTCTCTCTCTCTCTCTCTCTCTCTCTCACTGTGTCGTAGCTTTCTCCTGCATCGCTTCTTCTTTAATGCATGTTTCCTTCCTCTCTCTCTCTCTCTCTCTCTCTCTCTCTCTCTCTCTCTCTCTCTCTCTCTCTCTCTCTCTCTCTCTCTCTCTCTCTCAATTACCTCTCTCCTCGTCCTTCTTTCTTCCTTTCATATCCTTCATCTTTCTCTTCTTCTCTAATTCTTTCCCTTTTCAGTCCCCACTTAAAAGTTTCTCCTTACCTTTCTTTTACTCTCCCAATCACCTTTCTCCTCCTCTTGTTGCTCCTCCTGCTCCTCCTCCTCCTTTCTTTAATACGTTACACCTTTCTCTTCTCCTCTTATCCTTTCTCTTCCCACCTCCCACACAGTTAAAAGTTTCTCCTTACCTTTATTTTACTCTCCCAATCATCTTTCTCCTACTCTTGTTGCTCTTCCTGCTCCTCCTCCTTCTCGCCCACCAAAGGAACCTGTTTTCACCGATACAGATGAGGCTCGCTCGGTCGTGCCCAAGTCTTTATCGAGCTCAATAAAGCGGGTCGCCAGTGTCACGGGAATGAAGTGTTTTCCCGGGCCTGGCGTGCCCTCGTGGCCTCGTTCTCACCACCTTTATTTTGACAGATATTGTCAATGTGGTGAATCTCTCAAAGAAACCACGGTGCTCTTTGCTAGAAGTCGGTATGCATCTTTGTGTGTGTGTGTGTGTGTGTGTGTGTGTGTGTGTGTGTGTGTGTGTGTGTGTGTGTGTGTGTGTGTGTGTGTGTGTGTGTGTGTGTGTGTGTGTGTGTGTGTGTGTCCTTCAGTGTGGGAAAATAAAAAAGAGGACACGAAAGGAAAGCAATGCAGACAAAGGCTTTATTATGATAATCAAATCGTTCCTTATTGGTTAGTGTTGCTGCTTATCAAATCAGTCCACCATCATCACAACCTCCTTCTCTTCCTCTTCGTCCTCCTCTTCCTCCTCCTTCTCCTCTTCCTCCTCCTCCTTAGCAACTACGAACATCCCTCCTCTTTCACTCTTAGCAAACAGCATCATCATTATTTCCTCCTCCTACTCGTCCTCGTCCTCCTCCTCCTCCTCCTCCTCCTCCTCCTCCTCCTCCTCGTCCTTCCTCAAGCCTCTATCGTCAACACAAACAATTAATCCCAAAGATGACTTGTTTTTATGAGCAGTCTTCGTGATCAGGTCAAGAACTCTGTGCCTTATACGGGACCATCTTTAGTCGCCTTAGACAATGATGGGGTAGATCTTGAAAGTACCCGCACACACACACACACACACACACACACACACATATATACGCTCAGCCACAAATACATTGGTTCTATTAGTTACGTTAAAAATCCTTAAAAAAATAAGAAGGCAAGAATTAGCGAGCAAAAAATACGTAAAAACTAAAAAAAAAAGTGACAGATGGGAATAAAAACGAGAAAAAGACTAGAATTTCTCTCGTGTGTGTGTGTGTGTGTGTGTGTGTGTGTGTGTGTGTGTGTGTGTGTGTGTGTGTGTGTGTGTGTGTGTGTGTGTGTGTGTGTGTGTGTGTGTGTGTGTGTGTGTGTGTGCGTGCATCTTGTCAAAGCACGCACGTACGCTACCTTTCCATTACCTGCAGGACAAACAGACATACACAGGCCACATAGCAGCGTCCGAGTCTCGTATCTATTATCAAGGAGCAAAAGTGCGGCGTCGTGTACCTGGCAAAGCGTATCTGGCCAGGTTAATGAGATGTATCGGCGCCTTTTGTCCCGTGAAAGTCGTCCTTGTCAATAGCGCAGAGGAGACGCCGGAGACTTTCATTGCCTTGTAGTGGTTGTCATAGTAGTAGTAGTGGTAGTAGTAGGAGTAGTAGTAGGAGGAGGAGGAAGAGAAGGAGAAAGAGGCGGAGAAGTTGTTGTAGTAGTAATAGTAAAAGATGTAGAAGTAGTAGTAGTAGTAGTTATAGTAGTAGTGGTGGTGGTAGTAATAGTAGTAGTAGTAGTAGTAGTAGCAGCAGTAGTAGTTATTCATTAAAGTATCATTACGAAGAGAAAAAAAAGATTGCCTAACAAAACCATTTCTTTCTTTTCTCTCTTTCTTTTTCCTATATTTCTCATCTTTCGTACCAAACAAGCATCCTTCCATCCTTCCCTGGCGTCCTTCCTAAGCGCACCTGAGTGGTAAAGGATGTATCTCCCTCTCCCTCTCCTCTCTCTCTCTCTCTCTCTCTACTTCTACCTCCAATCCCTCCATCTCCTCATAACCTGTAACATCACTCCCTCAATCGTCCAATTCTCCCTTTGATCCTTTCCTTCCTTCTCCTTTTGCTGCCTCTCCGTACCTCTCCCCTTACCTCTCCCTCCCTCAGGATAAATACCACTTATCTTAGAGAGAGAAAGAGGGAGAGAGAGAGAGGGAGAGGGGAAGAGAAACACACCACTACCTCATAAAGAACCAATTACTGGGAATAATCTTGAAAATCAGCAATGAAATGAGGTAATAGCGAAGACCAATTAGTCCCTCGGTTATTTCTACACGAGAGAGAGAGACACAGAGACACACAGACACACAGACACAAGGGGAAAAAAAATATATTGTAGAGGAAAATGGATAATTCTATGGAAGTAATACGTAGGGTTGAAACGAGCCAGCTATACGATACAGAAAGGCGTATCTCCCCAGTAACGTGAGAGAAATTTGGTCCTACGCTGCGAGATCTTTAGGGTTAGTATTGGTGGTGATGGTGGTGGTACGTGTCGCTCTATTGTAGGTCTTATTCGTCTTTCGAGTTAATGGGAGGAGTTTTACGAAGGAGAGACGGAAGGAAAGGCGATTACGGTATTACTGCGATGTAAATTCCGTGTAAGGGACATTAAGGGATTCGTAATAAGCGACGTTTTAGAGAAGCAGAGTGATTTTTTTGTTATGTCTTTTAACTTCCTTTTTCTTGGGGTTGTCAGATTTTGTGGGTTATATATATGGCAGGGTGAGAATTGTTACTACTACTACTACTATTACTACTATTATTACTATTTCTACTACTACTACTACTAAGAGATTATCTTTTATGCACTTTCTCTCTTTCCCCTTTCTCTTTTTTTGTCGTTTTCTTCATATTTTTCTTTTCATTCCCTTTCCGTTTCTCTCACAAGTTCCATGACTATTTTTCGTACATTTTTTTTTCCACCTCTGTCAATTACGTTTACTACTACTACCACTACTACCACTACTACTACTATTACTACTACCACCATCATTAATTTCCTACACAATAAATCGCTCGACAAAGCCTTTAAAACACGAATTATGGTGTTAAAAGTAAGGAACACATTGAAAAAGGAGCAACAGATTGAGAGACACGAGGCAGCCTTGATAACGCCGCCAATCACCTGCACGTAATATCTGCTGAGACCAACAAATAAACAGTTTACCTTGCCATATGTAGAGCACAGGTATGTATGCAGGTAAATATTGACGGTACCTTCGAGAGCTACACACACAGACACACACACACACACGCACAAACATCGTACTCCACACACACGCACACATAGACAGACAGACAAACACCCGCCACATCCACGCCCACACACCACAAAAACACAGCACAGGGAGGAGCAGGAAAAACACGACAACACGGGGACAAAAACCCACGACCAACACAAAGGCTCGTCTGAAGACCCCGCTGCACTTCAATAGTGAGATATTTGATTTGCCACTCTGGGCCTTCCATTACAAAGGAAAGTGCTGGCAAATAATGTTAGCCTTTACTAATGAGTCCTTGTATTTGGCTTCCTGACGCGGGATGGGTGGAGGACCTCAAGCCGCTGGGACGGGGCGGGGCCAGCTGTCTGTCTCACCGTTTGTCTGGGTACTTCACGCGGCCCTCAGGAATATTTTGGTCTGGGTTTGAAGGGCGGTGGTGAGTGAGCTTCTGACGGCAGGTGGTGGCGGAACAGGCTGTCAGGAGTCACACACACACACACACACACACACACACACACACACACACACACACACACACACACCTGCCTTAGGACACTCATATATCAAAAACATTGCACTCAAACACCTTCAAACGCATTCAAAATACAATCAAACACCACAAAACACACTTAAATGCCCTCAAACGCACTTAAAAATATACTCAAACATCAAAAAATGCACTGAAACATCCTAAAACACACTCAAACATCAAGAAAACACACTCAAATACCTTCAACTGCATTCAGGAACACAAATTACACGAGATAATTCATGACTCCTTTCCTTTATTAGCTGTGGTAAGAAAGAGGTGATTTCTCATCAACCTCACCACAGCGGGTCAGACACACACTCAGAGGCAGATTCTAAGAGGCAATGACTTATTACTCCCTGAATTAACCCCTTGAATACAATGACGCGTTTCCATATTCATTCTGCTTACGATGTGGTGATTCTATACAGCTTCAGAAACTCATGTGGTGGATTAAAATAGTGAAGACTGTGGCCATTAATCTTGTTTACTATTTGGTGATTCTATACAGCTTCAGAAACTCATGTGAGGGATTGAAATAGTGAAGATTGTGGCCATCAATCTTCTGACCTCCATAGACCCTTCCTAATGTCAATAAAATGGTCTAATCGTACACAAATCTTAAGGAAAAAATGTGTCCCAGTACTGAAGAGGTTAATTTTGAGACAATACAAATTTCAAGGTAAAAATGTGTCCCAGTACTGAAGGGGTTAATTTTGAGACAATGTTGAGAGAATTCACCTCTTCCCTAACTCTAACACAGGTAAGCCAGAAGTCACTCTAGAGACAAGGTAAGCTCAATGCTTCGTTAGTGAGAAATACAGGTGAGGCAGGAGTACATTCACCTGCTCACTTGTTAATTAAGCTGTCCAAACAAAGGACTCATAAACATAACCAGGAAAGAAAACTCATTCCAGACGAAGGTGAACACTTAATGGGTGTGGCGGGAGTAAGTTCACCTGTTCAACTCTTCACCTGCTCATTAACCTGTCCAATCGCAGAGGTAACACGTGCTTAGAGGCAGAAAGGAAGACAAGAGGAAATAAGCAGGTGGGCTAAAGATTATAGGAGCTCTGACATGATTCTCCGTAGTGCATTATGGCGACAGGTACAGGTGACTCGTGAGCTGATAGACCTCATTACCTGTAATGCAGGTTTTTCACGAGGACCAGGTGTGAGGGAGGGAAGGAGGCAGCCAGGTATGTCGATAAGAATCTAGAAGTACTGTGTATGTGTGTGTGTGTGTGTGTGTGTGTGTGTGTGTGTGTGTGTGTGTGTGTGTGTGTGTGTGTGTGTGTGTGTGTGTGTGAAACTATTGCTTCTTTTCCATTCCCCTTCATTCTCTCTCTCTCTCTCTCTCTCTCTCTCTCTCTCTCTCTCTCTCTCTCTCTCTCTCTCTCTCTCTCCTTCCTCCCTTCCTTCCTCTGTCTTTATTTACCTGCTTCTTTTTTCCATCTCCTCTACAGTCCTCCTCTCCTCTTCCTCCACCCTCTCCTCTTCCTCCTCCTCCTCCCTTCGAAGTCAAAACCACTGAAGACAAACTTTTGATGCTTTCCTTTCATTTTTTCACCGCCAAACTTTGCTCCTAAACCATTTCAGCGCACTTTTCTTCCACCCTCTCCCTTCCCGTGCCTTCCAAAAGACGATCACGCAAAAAAGGAAGGAGAAAACCAAGGAAAACCAGAGAAATATCGAACTCTAAAACCAAAAGGAGTAAATTTCCAAGAGAGGCGGAATTTTCAAAGGGATGAGAAATATAAATAAGAGTACAATACCATTTCTTTTCTGGGGTTATATAAAAGATCGAAGTCTCCTCCCTGATCTCCTTTGACCTCAGACCTCAAATATTAATGGAGGGCTCAAGATCGCATCATTAAAGCAAGGAGGCCGACAGCTCAGGTCACAGGGAGTAATAAGGTCACATACTAACCCAAACGACTCGACGCCCACCTCCTAGGAAAGGTCACGACAGGAGGTCACAGGAAGAGGGAAGAGTCACTGAGAAAAGTTCCGTGCCTTGAAATGGATTAAAAATTATTTCATGTGGTGGTTTTAAGAAGTGATTTTTGTATATGTGTTATTCTTATTTTGTTATTTTTTTCTCTTTCATTTCTTGTCGTTGGTTATTGAAAGGTTATTTTGTCTATATTTTGTTATTATTTTTGTTAAGCTTTTTCCTGTTTCAGTTCTCGTCGTTAACTACATAAAAGGCACCTCAGTGTTTTAAGAAGTCACTTTATTTATATCTTATTCTTATTTCTGTTAACTTTTTGTCTCTCAATCAGTTTTTGTCATTAATTATAATAAAAAATATCTCACTTCGTGTTTTAAGAAGTCATTTTATCGATATTTTATTCTTATTTTCCTTACTATTTCTTTCTCTATCAGTTCACATATATAACTCTTAAAAATTCACTAACGTTGTGGTATTTAGAAGTAATCTTATCAAGTAATCTTAATATATTTCCGTTAACTATCTTTCCATAAACAACTTCACTAAGTAGTCATTCTAACCAAGCTCTTTCAATCTATATTTCCCATTACTATTTTGTGAAGGAGAATTTACCATTAAGAAGCAGCGACAAACACACCAGCGGCAAGAAATAACAAGAAAATAATGCACCCACGCAATGAGTTAGGAGATGGGCCAAGAAAGGAAGAAATAGAGACGCACTGAGATGATGGGAGAAAAGGGAAGAAGACAAAGAAGACAAGAAGAAAAAGAACACGTATTTTTTTCTCTTCCCATCATATATAATAGAAAACAATGAACTCACACAATGAAGAGTGTTACGGCCCGCCCGTAACATACTCCACTACCATCACCTCCTCTGCTTGTTACCTCGTTCGCCACCTCTCCGCCTCCCCTTCCACGTCACCGTCTCATGAACCTTCCACGCCACCGTCTCATGAACCCTCCACGTCACCGTCTCATGAAACCCCGCTACTGTCCCGAAGTTGGATTCACGCGGCCCCATTCGACTCAAGCGGAAGTGTTATGCGAGCTCCCGACTTTCTGGAAGACAGTGGAGGTCCAGGCCTCAACCAGTGAACACAACGCCTCTTGGACTACCGTGGGATCAACCTTAACCAGCACTTCACCACTGCGACACCGCATAAGTATCACTTCCTCTCGTCCGTTTTTTCCACATTGCTTCCATATAGGATTAGTATTACTGTTAGGTATTAAGTTGGGTTCTTTATTGTTGTATTGACTTGTGTTACATATGTATGTCAGTTTCATTTGTTTCGTGTTATATCTATACGTATGTCGGTTTCATGTTATATGTGTCAGTTTCATTATTGGGTTATTAAAATAGTTTAAAGTACCCCCTCTGCATTTCCTCACCAGTTGAACCTGCAGTTTTGTTTTGTTATTGTTCACCGGCTCTCCGATGCCAATCTTACCCGTTTAACCGGTGAACGTAAGAGGTGGTGTTAGGTGAACCAAAGCAGGAAATAGACTGAAATGATGGGAGGAAACGAAAGGAACAGACAAGAAGAAAAACACTTAAAATTTGTTTTCTGTTTTCTCTTCCCATCAAATATAATAGAAAACAATGAACTTGCACATTGAAGAGGTGTTAGATGGACCAAAAAAGGAAGATGGGAGGAAAGGGAATGAAAAGACAAGAAAAGGAACACTTATTTTTTTTCTCTTCCCATCAAATATAATAGAAACAATAGACCTCAAACAATGAAGAGGTGTTAGGGGAGGTGTTGCACTGGAATCACACACAGGCGGCGTTAACAAGTGTGAAAACGTGCAATACAACAAAATAATCAAGCGTTACCATCACCACCACCACACACTCTTGCCTCTCTCACCTGTTTTCTCCCCATCAGCATCACACACCTGTAATCATGGCCAGGTGATTGCCGCGTGTGTGTGCTAACAATCTCCCACACCTGCATCATATCAGACCAAGAATCCGGGCGAAGATATCCAGGTGAGCTAAAATCAGAGGTGTTGTGAGTGCAAATTTGCCAAGCAGTAAACACGGAGGATGATGGCCAGGGAATTATTGCAATGCGCTTCTTATCACACTCTCACATTACCTGACCCTTTCTCTCTCTCTCTCTCTCTCTCTCTCTCTCTCTCTCTCTCTCTCTCTCTCTAACTTAATTCGATTGAAAAATAATAAAATTGTTTACAAATAGTAGTCATAAAATAGCAACAAACATAAAATATTAAAGAATAGTCTAAAACAGTAACGAAAATAAGGAATTTAAGCTCCATTTTCCACAGGTAAGCACGGTGATCAAGAGGCGCGGTGCTCAGGTGTTCCCAGGTGCGCGGAAAGGCAAGAGCCACTACAGGTAGACAAATGACAGGTAAAGCAAGGCAGCCAGGCAGTACAATATCACTTGAAGGTATAAAATTTTCAACAGATTGCCACTAATTGAAATCCAATCCGACTCAAACCTGCACTGAATGATTCGCTGATCGGCTCAAGAGTGCAGAGGATTGGCACGGATCAGATTACGTCCCCGTGGCCTGATTGGTGCCATTGTGCAGCCACGGCGCCATCTTTCAACGGCACCTTCCAGAGTCACGTGACCGCGGGAGGCTGGAGACAAACTATATTTCTCTGTCAGCGATCGATTCGTATCTGAGCCCGGGACGTCGCTCATACTTCCTCCTCGCCCTCCTTCTCCTCGGCGTCCACACCCTCTTTCGTCCTTACACGCCACCCACACCTCTCGTCACCCACACAAGATCACACGTTTCTCATTCGCCTGTTGCTACCACCACCTCCTCCTCTTCCTCCTTTTCCTCCTTTTCCTTTTACGTTAGCTTTGAGTAGTCTTCAAACAGCCAAGTAATGGCCAATAGGACTGCTGCTGTTTGTTCTTCCTTTGTCTTCCTCCTCCGCCTCCTCCTCCTCCGTTTTCTTCCAGGCCATCATTTATATTCCATCCCCTCTTTCCATTTTTCTTGTTATTTTCTACTTATCTTTCTCCTCAGACAATTCTTAGTTATTTTCTTTCTCTCTTATTCCTTTATCGCGCTTCTCATTCTTTCTTTGTTTCTTCTCAGACTTCATTAACTTATTCCTATTTCTCTTCATCTCCTACGATTCCTATTCTTAATCCTCCTCTTCCTATTCACTATTCTGTTACAAGTCTCGTACCTTCTTTCTCCTCTCTCTCTCTCTCTCTCTCTCTCTCTCTCTCTCTCTCTCTCTCTGATTCCATTCTCATATCATTTCTGATTTCTTTCCTCCACTGATACTTTTCTTTCTCTCTTATCGTATTTCTTCTTCCTCTGACTCCATTTATCTCTTTCTTCCTTCTCCTATTACAAGTACCACAATACCACCTCCTCCTCCTCCTCTTCCTTCTCCTACTACAACGGCTGGTCCGCCATCCTCCTACACGAAATAAAAGTGAATGAACCGCCCGCCCTCGTGATGATGAAGATGAATGAGTCAGTAGTTAGTCAACCTGATTATCTTAACCAAACAGGGACACACCCTCGCCCTTAATGATGATGAATGAAGGACAATTAAAAGGTAATGCAGTCTAATTTGCATCTTCCTCTCTTCTCTTCTCTTCTCTCTCTCTCTCTCTCTCTCTCTCTCTCTCTCTCTCTCTCTCTCTCTCTCTCTCTCTCTCTTCCGAGACGTACAAGCGTGAAAATTGGTTAAAACGGATGAAAATGGATGAATATTAACGGTGATATATGACATAATTCTGAGAAAATAGAATTGTATTGTAAAGAGAATTTGTCTCTCACTACTACTATTACTACTACTATTACTACTACTAATCCTACTCCTACTACTAGTTGAAGACGTAAATTAATAGAATGGGTATCGAACCGAATTTCTCAAGGTAAGCCAGTCACCAAAACGCCAGTTAGATGAGAAAGGAAGCTGGGAGGAAGAAACACAGGTGAGGTAATTAATTAGACGCATAAAACCAGGTAGATCTTTCCCAGTACCTGTTTGACTGGATTTCCGTCTTACCCTCTTACCCTTTTACCTTGTTCTTCTTTTATCACTTGCCTCCCTTTCTTCTTTCTTTTTCTCTCATCCCTTTTACCTTATTTTTTTTTCTTTTTCCCTTAGCTCCTTTTTTTTTCTCTTTTATCTAGTTTTTCAATTTTCTTTTCTCTTACCTCTTTCTTCCCTTTCTTCTTTCTTTTTCTTACCCTTTTACCTTTTTTCATTTCCTTCTTTCCCATTTCCTTCTTTCCCTTAGCTCCTTTTCTTCTTTCTCTTTTTCCCTCTTATCCTTTCATCGTGTTTTTCCATTTCCTTCTTTTTCCCTTACCTCCCTTTCTTCTTCCTCTTTCTTTTCCTCTCCCTCATAACTCATAACACCTGACAGTGACCCTCTCTCTCCTCTGGTCCCTCTACCACCTTCCCCACTTCTCCACCTCCTTCCCACCCTACTACTTCTTACCAGTACCCTTCAACCAGTCCCTCTCCCCTCCTACTCTCCCCTTTTCCTCTTTTCGTGACCTTTATTCTCCATTCCTCCGTACATCTTTTTTTCTCGTTTGGTGTAATTTTTCTTTTTTATTTTTATTTCATTATCTTTTTTTTTGCCTTCAGTTTGTCTTTTTTTCTGTCAGTGTTTTTCTCTCTCTCTCTCTCTCTCTCTCTCTCTCTCTCTCTCTCTCTCTCTCTCTCTCTCTCTCTCTCCTTGTGTTCCGTCTTTCTTCTTCTCATCTTTTCACCTTCAGATCATTCGCAGAGAGAGAGAGAGACTTACTATCACACACACACACACACACACACACACACACACACACACACACACACGACGCTCCTTGGCCGCGCCGTGTGGAGGGAGGAGGTGCGCCGTGTCCCGCCGTCCACGCCCATTAATCATGCGGACAGGGACGTGGGATAGAGACACGGGAAGGGAACTATTCACCTGAGTCATTAGCAGCGGTGGACGGCTGATCTTTAGACGCCCTGCCACTAATGAGGTGATGGGGCGACGGGGCGTAATGGCGAGAGACAGGAGGGTAGGTGACAAACAGAAGAGACAGGAAGGTAGACAAGGATGAAGGTGAGTAAATGAAAGATCTAATATTGAAATAACTACAAACGTAATGGCGAGACACATCAAGGTAAGAGATAGAAGGGCAAATGAGAGACAGAGATAGGAAGGAGAGGTATAGAAGTTAATGTGTAGAGGAATGAGATCTAAAATTGAAAAACCAGTGACGTAATGGCGATAGACAGAAGGGCAGGTGAGACAATGACTAGCGAGAGACAGGAGAGATAGAAAGGTATTGAAGCATAAAAATAGTGTAGAGAAGATCTATAATGGGAATAAAAATAGAATCGTTATAGCGAGAGACAGGAAAGCCGGTGAGAGAAGAAACTAAGATACAGGAAGGCAGGTGAGGGATACAGGTGAACGGTGAAGAATACTGGAAAGAGATCTAGCATTGGAAAACTAGGAAAGGGTATGATGGAAGAAAATTTAAGTTAAGAGGTGTCAGGTTTAGAATGAAGGATGACAGTGCATATTAGAGGTTACTAAAGAGAGGGATGGCAAAAAGTGGGATAGGTAAGCAATAGGTAAAGGATGGGAAAAGAAGGATGAGATATTATATTGCTAGGATGTGAAGAAGAGAAGGATAAAGAGGAGCTTTGAGAAAAACAGGAAAGGAACGAACAAGGTGACGAGGCAAGAGAGTCCAAGCGTGAGAAAAGGACGAAGGATATTAGCGTGGATAGAGGGAGGGGAAGGAGCTGGAGGGGTGAGGAGCTAAGGGGGGCGAGTCCTTTTGTGGAGCAGCGGCGGGGTTCGCGTGTGCCACTCAGGTATCAAACTAATGACGACAAATCACCTGCGTTACGGCTAACATCCAGCGTCAGAGGGAGTGAGCTTTATAATTAGTTTGTATGAGTAGCAGCGACCTGACACCGCCATGTTAGGCACACCCGCCCTCCTCATACCCCGCCCACCACCCACTGCAGACACAACGCCCATGAACACAATAGAATGCAAAGGAGGAACAAGGAACATAATTTCTTAACGAGTTTCTGATTAATCTTCTATCAATGTGAGTTTTCAAAGACCGCAACATACGTACACGCAACATGCCACGTACACAAACGAGAAACACGCACATGTACACGGACACACACACGTACACACACGCACACACGCACACAGTCACACCAACACGGTCTTCGTACCCAGAAAATGATGCAAAATTAAGCTGCCACCAGCAAGACGCGAGGCAGAGATGGGTTTTTGTCACGCGCTGCTCCTATCGCGCCTCTTCCAGCCCATTCACGACCGTCCAGGTGAGAGAGAAAGTTGCAGCGCCTTCCACACACTTTCAGACTTTTTTCAGACCCTTTTAAACCTCTCCAGACCCTTTCAGACCTTTCCAGACCCTTCCAAATCCTTCTAGACCTATCCAGAACCTTCCAGAACTTTACAAACCCTTTCAGACCTTCCCATACCCTTCAAGAGTTTACCAGACCTTTCCAGATCATTCCAGCTCCTTCTAAGCCCTTCCCAGACCTTTCCAGACCTCTCCAAACCTTCCTCCTTGCCTCAAGTACTTTCTCCTCACGAATGTTTACGCCAGTGTCGTTCCAGAAACAGAGTCGTGATCAATAAGGGAGATGTTTAGAGTTCAGAGTGCTTTCGGGAAGTTAGCGAAGGAAAGATGCGAGTGGAGTGAGCGAATGGAGCCTGGAAAACTGAAAGCTACTCTGTCTCTATACACAGACACACAGACAAGAGAACAAGAGTCGTGATCAATAAGGGAAAAGATGTTTAGAGTTCAGAGCGCTTTTGGGAACTTAGCGAAGGGAAAATGTGAACGAAATCAGCATCCTTAGTCTGGAAAACTGGAAGATAGTCTCTCTCTCGACACACACAAATACAGGAGAAGAAGAGCGAGCAAGACATACACACAGACACACAGACACACACAGACACACACACACACACACACACACACACACACACACACACACACACACACACACACACACACACACACACACACACAGGAGAACCAGGGCGAGCAAGCACCACCAGCATCTTACACAGGAGCAATGACTTGAGAATTCCACACCTCCCCTGGCCAGCGTTCCCTCCTGCCCCTCTCCTGCTCAGCGGTGGGTCGACCAGGTACTTGCAGGTAATGAATGACGCCAATACACGCGAGCTCCAGGTAGGCTGCCACCGTTCTTGTCAAGCAGGTGAAAAACAGGAGACGAGGAGGAATGCTTGCTAACACTCCTGGTAGTGTATTGCATCCTCTTCCCCTCCTGGTTTTGTTGGTAATGGTGATGTGCTTCGGTGGTTGGTCTTGGATGGTGAGGGAATGAAAAGGTGATGCGTGAAAGGTTAGGTAAGTTAAAGGTTTCCCTCATGCTAACCCCTACGGAAATGTTTTAACCCCTTCAGTACTGGGACACATTGTTACCTTGAGATTTGTGTACCATCAGACCATTTTATTGACATTAGTGTCTATGGAGGTCAGAAAATTAATGGCCACAGTCTTCACTATTTCAATCCCCCACATGAGTTTCTGAAGCTGTATGAAGTGACCAAATAGTAAGCAGAATGAATATAGAAGCGCGTCATGCTACTGATAGGGTTAAAGAAGAGATGAAAAGCCAAACTTGCTTCAAAAGAATTTTTTTTTTATTTGGGAGAAAAATGTAAAACTATGCACATCTTAGACATAAAAAATGGGAAAAGTGTAGAAAAATCTTATACACTAATTTAGAAAGAAAAAAAGAAATCAAGGCAAAAAATAATCGGAGAAACAAAAGGCGCACTAAATAACACAAACAACAAATCCAACATAGAAAAAATACCACAAAACACACTCAAGGTGAACCAACACAAGCATCTTCTCAACACTCAACATTTTCCCGAAGCAGACGAAGACGCGGAATAAATTGTGAATCGAGGGCGCGTGAGGTGGCCGCGGCGGGGGATTAGCAGCGCCGCGCCACACGAGGAAATGAGCTGCAGCAGAACAGGTGAAGCGAGGCGGTCACTCATTAAAAACAGGTTCCTCATTTCACCAAAACTCCCTAAACAAAACTTCCAAACTTCCACAGGTAAAATTTTCCTAAACTCTCTTCATAGATCACTTTATCATTTATCTGAGCGTGAGAAGCGGGTGAGAAATAGAGGAACGAACAACACAACTCGTAAATCTCACCTTCCCTTCACTACACGCCAGAAAAAATGCCCTAAACTTCCCATAAAAGGCTATTTTTCCACCGGTAGACGCAGGGAGGTGAAAACAGCGTAAGACTCTCAACTTTCAGCCCGTGACCCGCGAGTTTCATCTCTACAAAGGACACGAACTGCACGTAGAAGGGAAAACTAAGTGAAATTACACGAAAAAGACTTGATTATACCCATGACCAATTCTCCGCTCGTTTGCCGCGTCCCTTCGCAGCGTGGGGCGTGTTCGGATGACAGCGAGAGAGCCTTAGATTACACCGGCGGACAGAGACGATTTTGAGGGTGGGAAGCGTATCTGAACTGCCTCAAATGGTCTTAAATTCTTCCTCCTTCTCCCTCAGGTGGTGTGCGACAGCGGATGATTGCAGGTCAGTTGGATAACGCGGCAGGTCAATGCGAGGTGAAGACAAAAAGGAAACAGAGAGAGAGAGAGCAAGGGAAGAGGAGTTAAGTGCATCAGGTTCTGTTCCTTAGGTCAGTACGAGGAGAAGACAAAGAAAGAAAGAGTGAGAGCAGAGAGGAAAGTGCAAAGGCAAGGCTCTGTAAGTCCCTCAAATCAGTACGAAGTGAAGACGAAAAGGAGAGAGAGCAAGTAAGAGGAGGTAAGGGCATAGATGAAGCTCTGTTTGTTCCTCAGATCAGTACGAGGTGAGGACGAATAGTAGAGAGAAAGGTAAGAGGAGTAAGTGCATAGATAAGACGCTGTAAGTTCCTCAGATCAGTACGAAGTGGAGGACAAAAAGGAGAGAGAGAGTAAGGGAAGAGGAGGTAAGTGCATAGATGAAGCTCTTTTTCTTTAGATCAGTACAAGGTGGAGGACAAAAGGAGAGAGAGCAAGGTAAGAGATAAGTGCATAGGTAAGTTATGTATGTTCCTTAGGTCACTCATAGACATCATAACCTTATTGATGTCTATGAGTCAGTAGGAGGTAAAGACAAAAAGGAGAGAGGGATAGCAAGGTAGGAGACGGTAAATGCATAAGTCTCTGTTTGTTCCGCAAGAGACTGTTTGGTGTTTCCGCAGAGGCAGAGATGGGTTTTTGCCACGCACTGTTCCTATCGCGCCTCTTCCAGCCAATCCAGGACCGTCCAGGTGAGAGAGAGGATTGCAGCGCCTTCCAGACCCTTTCAGACCTTTCAAGAGTGACCAAACGATACAGTTCATGCTTCTATATCACTTAAGGGAATTAAAAGCTATGTGCAAACGTGTAATTGACTCCAGCTTAAGTATACCTTTGTGTCCATTCCTATTACACCTGCTGCACTAAAGCCATTTTTTCCACACCTTATCTACTTTCACCGATGCGTGTGATAAAGAACCTCACTAGTTTTATTTCGCACTGAACGGGAATGAGAGATGCGATTCTGATAAGGACACAATGATGCACGGTAAACACACGCCTCCACACACTGCCTCCCTCGAAACGCAGTGATCCCGCCTGTCACTCGAGCGCCACCCTCAAGCACAGGTACGAGTGTAATTTAGCAGCAGTGAAGGCACCAGGAGACGGCCCACAGCTGGCAAAGAAAAGGTCATTTGTTTGGGCTAAAGGATTGGTGATTGTGGCGGTACCTGGTGATTTGGTGAAGTGGGGGAGCGGTCTCTTTATACACACACACACATGCACATACACACACCAGTCTCATTATCACACCACAATCACCACCATCACCACCATCACCACCATCACGGTTTTCTTACAGACAAGTGATCTAAACATGCACTTTTAAAACCGAAGCAGCCAGGCGCGGTTCTCTCCGCCTTTAGAAACCTTTAAGAACCAGCAAGGGATCTAAGTTGTGCCCGTGATAACGTTCTGCGAGACTGTTATCCTGTTATCTCCGCGCCCCGCCTGTAATCACCACACATTCTGCTCCTCGCTGCCCAGGATAACATCGCCAAAAACGTGCTCTTCTCTTAACAAGTCTTGCCCCCGCCCACTCACTGCCTCGCCCCGATCTGAGCCGTCCCACCCCGCCCTGTTCCGTCCAGCCCAATCCAGTCCAGTCCTGTGTGTGTGTGTGTGTGTGTGTGTGTGTGTGTGTGTGTGTGTGTGTGTGTGTGTGTGTGTGTGTGTGTGTGTGTGTGTGTGTGTGTGTGTGTGTGTGTGTGTGTGTGTGTGTGTGTGTGTGTAAACCCAATTGATTGCTCTTCTCTAAAGATAGGTAGAGTTAGCCAAAAGTTTGGAAGGCAATGGGTGGGAAAACTGTCTCTGTGTTTGAAAATCGCAATAAAACAACACTTACAAGGTGAATATTGCTCTCACAAGACAACTTCCCGTGTTTTATGAACCATGTCCGTGTTTTAAAGTATTCTGTTACTGCCTCACCTCTCAAACGACCCGGGTCTACCTGTGTCTGCCGGAACACCTGAGCAGAACCAATCGCTTAGCACTCACACCAGATAATACAACGTCTTTATATTGAATCAACTCCTAAAACACGCAATACAAAAATCCCATTAGTTCGAAAAGCCAGATTTATGTCAAGATTATACAACGAAGCTTCAAGGAAAATGGCGAGAAGTTGGAATATGTTTATGGAAAGCAGTAAATAATAAAGACTGGGGAATAATAATGCAGGGTTGTTTGTCTTGAAATATCCAATGATTTCCCAAAGTTAAGGAAAGACGGAGAACAACGATTTCTTTTTAATATCAAACAATTCTTACCTCGCATTTACTTTACTTTACTTCTATTCACACAAATACTCGTCCGTCTCTGAGAAAATATAAAGAACGTAATATTTTTAACTGATTTTCCTTAAGAGTCTCCATCCTCCGTTTTCCTTAGAGATAAAACGAAATTAAACAGGCTTTGCTTTGATTTCAATTATCATGAATGTCTGTCTGCTGTTAAACGAGGAAAACTAAACAAAAAAATGCTGTAAAATCTTCTGCTCTACAATTTACCTCAAGATTTTTTACCCTAGCTAGTCTGTTTATAAATTACCACTTTCAGCTGCACTCATTTTCATTACCACACGTCTATACACCAATACCCCACGTGGAAAAATTAATAAATGTTTTTTTCTTAGTTTTACTGTATAATTCGCCTCAAAAACCCACCTCTGCTCCCTTAATGAGACAAAATCACCTGTTAACACATAAACTACCACTTTTTTATTGCAATCCTTTAAATCATCACAAGTTTACATCAGTACCCCATTTTTTACAGTATAATTTGTCTCAAAAACCTTATTTCTCGTCCCTCAATGAGCTATCACTTGATAATACATAAATACCACTGCTCTCCTTTTAATTACCACACGTCTACACAATAATACCTCACGTAAAGAGATAACGCAAGGTTTCACTTTTTTTTTACAGTAGAATTTGCAGCAAGACCCAATATCACCTGCTAACACGTAAATTTCCACTTTCCACTGCCCTCCTTTTCATTACCACACGTCTACACACACATGCTCCTCGTGAAAAATAAATGTTTTTTTTCCTTTTCTTACAGTATAATTTGCCTCAAGAGTCTAATTTCTACCCTACTGAGTCAAAATCACATAAATTATCTCTTTTCACTGCCCTTCTTTTCATTACCACACGTCTAAACAACAATACCCAAAGTTAAAACTGAACCAATGTTTTCACCCTTTTTTTTTACAATATAGTTTGCCTCAAGAGTCTCATTTCTCCCCTATTAAGCCAAAATCACATCTTAACACAAATTTCCACTTTCCACTGCCCTGTTTTTCATTACCACACAACTACACACAATGCCCAACGTAGAAACTGAACCATTGTTTTTTCACCCTTTTTTTTACAGTATAATTTGCTTCAAGAGCCCACTTCTGCTCCCCTAATGAGTCAACATCACCTGCTAACACCTGGCCGTCACCACCTGCTCCTTCTTAGCCAGCGAGGGATGACGAGGACCTGCGTGCCCCAGTGGTCGTCCTCGCCGCCCCGTGTGAGGTGGCTTACTGGTGCGTGACAAATTAGCTTACTCTGTTTTGGTATCTCAAGTCCAATGCTTCGCTGCGCTGATTATGAGAGGCTCCGGTGTGGCTGTGGCCGCTGAGCCGTGATTCCCCGATTGCCTAACGCTGCACGAGGGTCTGGGCGCCTTCTGCAGGGGGTCTAGATTCTCTGCTGTTTAAGTGCTTTGATCCTTCTCTATAAAGGATTTGGTTCTCCTCCCTATAAGTCTGGATTCCTTTCTACATAGGTTTAGATCTCTTTATGTAGTAGGTTTCGATACTTTTTAAGCGAATTCGGAACGATATGATCTTTTTGTAGATATATGTATAATTTTCTACAGCGATCCAATATTTTAGAGAGGTTCGCATCACATTAAAATCACATTAATTCCTTTTACAGAGGTTTAGATCCACTTATTTAGGTTTACAGAACGTAGAGATAGAATTCAGACCTTTTTATGCAGATACATGTACAAATTTCTGCATTGGATATTCTACAGGGGATCGAATCACATTTATATCGCATTAGGATCATAAGACTCCCCCCACCAAGCCATTACAGTCATTAGTGGTTTTGTGGTGCCTAAGGTTGCCGCAGGATGGGTGTACATGGCAGTTTACAAGGTTAGTGTTCCTGGAATGGGCTTTGGATCCTGTACAGTGTGATCTCGCCTCGTGTGGAGTAAGATTTAAAGGGAGATAATGCAGAGAGTATAAGGAGATTATGGCAAATGGTCTCTTATCTGATGTAATTCTCTGTTTTTTCTCTTTCTAATGATCGTTTGGTGATTAGTGAAGAGACTGATAGCGATGACGTAGAGATAATGATAAAGGTATATAGGGAAATGAGAGAGAGAAGGAGAGGAGAGGTGAGATTTTAGGGAATAAGTTCAAGTGAAAGTTAATACACAGAAATAAACAGAGAGATAGAAAGAAGAAATAGAGATAAGGAAAGAAGAGAAGCAGGAAGAAGATTACGAATGAGAGTATAGGAAATAAGTTAAAACACAGAAATAAGTAATAAAGGGAGAGAGGAAGAAGGAATAGAGATAAGAAAAAGAAGAGAAGAAGGAAGATTACGAATGAGGGTTAGAATAAAAGAACAAATTTTTAGGTGGTGAGACAAATGATATAAAATGATGATAAAAAAAAAACCAGATGAATTAAGTTGAATAAATAAATAAGAACAAGAGGAAAAGAAACACAGAAGGAGGAAAGATTAATAGCTACAATAAAACTCAAGAATAATAATCAGAAAAGAAGAACGAGAACGAAGGGAACAAAAAAGGACAACTAATCATAATAAACAAAGAAAAAGAGAAAAAATAAACTAAAACAAGAACAAAGAACAACAATAAAACTAAATACAACATTCTAAATAAAACAACATACAAGAAAACACAAAAAAAGGCAAAAATAGAGACGAACACAAATAATTAGGAGTGCAATACAAGGAAGCAATTTCAACACCAGCCCTGAGCCTCGCATTCTTCCTGATCCTCCCTCGCCTCCCAGACCAAAGGAATCCTAGTAAATTAGGATCATAAGCACTAAATCCTACACATCCTTCAGTGCCTTTGAGCCTCTGAAGGATGAAGGATACAGCGCAAGGCATTACCGTGTTGGATTTACGTCAGTGGAGGGAAGAAAAGTGAAGGATGGCTGTGTTTTGAAGATTGATAGTGATATGGAAATTGCTCGTAGATGTTAACTTAATGGCAGACTATAAAGGAGAAAGATGGCGGTATTTTTTGTGGTATTTCCGTCGTGGTGTTGTTATTTGAGGTATTAATCTGTGAAGTATGAATAGTGGAGAAGGTATTGCGAGATTTATTAGAGAAAGAAGAGAATATGTATGCCTACACGTGACTATAAATGAGGAAGATGGTGGTGTTTTGTGGTATTTCCGTTGTGGTGTTGAGGTATTAATCTATTAAGTATTAGTAGTGGAGGCGGTATTGGGAGATCTATTAGAGAAAGAAAATAATATGTATAAGCACACGTGGTTTATGTAAGACTGTAAAAGACAAAAATAGAAGACAACGAAAAACAATAAGAAATACAAATAATCAGAAAGACAAGACAAATAAAACAAAACAGCAACGAAAAAAGAAGAAAAAAAACAGATTAGATTGAAGAAGTAGGAAACTATAAGAAAATATAAATGAAGATGAAAACTGCGATAGAATTTCAAAAAGTAAACCAAAAAATAGAAAAAAACGAAAAATAATAGAAAAAATCATGAAAACAAGACAAAAAACAAAATATTATCAAAAAAGAAGATAAAACAGACTAGACTAAAAAAATTCCCTTGAGTGCATTATCGTTGAGTGCGACACACCTGAGCGGCCGTGTCGAGGAGCCTCTCAGACCTTGACAGGCAAACAAACACTGAAAAACTACCGCCAGATATGCTTCCTGATTCCTGGTCAATATGTGTGTGTGTGTGTGTGTGTGTGTGTGTGTGTGTGTGTGTGTGTGTGTGTGTGTGTGTGTGTGTGTGTGTGTGTGTGTGTGTGTGTGTGTGTGTGTGTGTGTGTGTGTGTGTGTGTGTGTGTGTGTGTGTGTGGGAAGCCCTGCACGAGACACACAAGGAAGTCTCAATCGGTCACGCAGGTAAAACATAATCAGGCTTTGATATCCACGTAAGACCAACACGGTAGGGGCACCTCAAATACTCTTATTAATGAAGGCCACACACCTGCACACCTCACCTTTGCACACCTCACCCTTGCAAACCTCACCCTTGCAAACCTCACCCCCTGTAAACCTCACCCTTGCAAACCTCATCCCTCAAACCTCAGCCTCTGCACATCTCACCTCTACAAACTTCACCTCCACACACCTCACCTGTACACACCTCACCCCTGGAATCATCACCTCTACAAAGTTCACCTCTTCAAATTTCATCCCTGTACACTCCCACCTCACCCAAACCTCATTTTACTTGTGCTAATGGACCTGTAAATAAATCGCCAGGAAAGTAATTATTCTGAATCACAAAGGGGAGGAAAAGCAGAAGGGGAAGTAGAAATAGATTAAAAAAAAAGTGTATTTGTGTAATTTTAGGATAAAAAGTTGCCTAAATTAATTGAAGAGTAAGTGTGGATTTAAAATGTTTTACTTCACAAATACACACACAAAAATAATAATAAAAATAATAATAATAATAATAATATAGATAAATGAAAAAAAAGAAAGAAATCAAGAGAGAAAGAAAAGAAACAGTAAATAGATGAAAATAAAGAAATAGTAACGGAGTAAATAAATAAAATAATAAAAAAATAGAAAACACATAACCATTAAAAAACACAACAGTACAAATAAAACTCTAACAATGAAACAAACTACTAATAATCAACATCTCATAACATTTCATATACAATTTTCTCTGAACGAATCACAAAACAAAACAAATAATGAAAACCTTGATATTCCTTTCTTTTAAGAGGGAAGTATCAAGACATTTGCTCCCTGATTTTGGCTAACTCTTTTCTTTCCTCTAGAGAACAAACACCCAAGTGGGATTTTTTTTTTTTTTTTTTTTTTTTTTTTTTTTGCCCCTTGGCTGGCCTTCTCTCCTACACACACACAAAAAAAATGCAGCAAGTTCACAAGGTTACTTCTCTTGCCTCGTCTGTGTTGAATGCCATTGCTTTCCACAGGAGGATAAATAAATAAATAAATAAATAAATAAATAAGATATAACAAAAAAAGAAAAACAGGTAACGATTAATAAAAACATAAGAAAGATATCTAACAATGATAAACACTAATAATATCGAGCGAGGCATTTGTTCTCTAATTTTGGGTAGCGCTTCTCCACTTTTTAGAGAGCCAGCATTCAAGTGGGCCTATTTTTTTTTCTTTTTTTTCCGTTGGCTGACCTTCTTCCCTACATAAATAAAATCAATACTTCATATACGATTTTCTCCAAACGATTCAAAAAAAACAAAATGAATAATGAAAACTTTGATATTCCTTCTTTTATAAATCAAGTTCACAGAATCACCTCTCGCTTCGTCTGTGTTCAATGGCATCACTTTCCATTGGGGGATATTTTAACCCCTTCAAAACTAGGACACATTTTCAATTTGAGATTTGTGTACGATTAGATCATTTTATTGACATTAGGAAGGGCCTATGGAGATCAGAAGATTAATAGCCACAGTTTTCACTATTTTAATCCCCCACATGAGTTTCTAAATAGTAAGCAGAATGAATATGGAAACGCGTCATGGTACTGAAGGGATTAATGGCATCTGGCACGTAAAATTCCAGTCTCCCATTAATTAAATTGAAGCGGAACGCGAAGAGACCCATGGCGGGGTGTTCCCATAACCCTTTGTGTCATGGGTCGTAGGTCGTGGGGGGGAGGTTATGAAGGGGGCTCGAGGGGTGGTGGGGAGGAGGAGAGGTGCAGAATAGTGGAAAATGGAGGGACTTTAACCTTCTCCCCTACAGCTCAATCTCTCTCTCTCTCTCTCTCTCTCTCTCTCTCTCTCTCTCTCTCTCTCTCTCTCTGATACGGTAGGTTAGTTTCATTATTTTCTCACGTAATCACCGAGTATTCAAATATTTCTAACCAATTCACTTTTCTCGTTACTGTTTTGAATATACATATAATTTTACAACCAGTTCATCTACTAACTGAGTATTGTTTGTTATTCTTCGTAGTTTTAACACTGAACGCTATTAACTTTCCATCTCTTATAGTCTATTTCACTCCTTAATTCACCCTTTTCACTCCCACGGTCATGACTTATTGACAGAGTACCATTAAATGTATTAATCATTCAAATGACATGTGATGAGAAAGAAGAGGTTAAAATAAACTTCTCTACGCTATAAAAGAGAAGAAAATAGAAGAAAAAGCCGATTTGTCGCTAGTTATGAGAAAACATTATGTAGCACTGCAAAAAATTTATTATTCCTGCAATTTTTCCATCTCCAATAACTGTTTCTATCTTCCTGTATCCTCTTACACTTCCTTAACGCCCTGTGGAAAGCGTGAGGGATCTTTCAGAGGGTCTGCGCTCCCCCCTAGCCACCTACCACGAGGCGCCGCTGCGGGAAGGGTCAGGCAAGTCACGTGACAGGGCAGGTTATGACCCCCTGTGGCCTTATTCAGGAATTACTTTACTTTCCACTCGCCCGCTAGACCAAATACGGCGTCAAATCGATTGCATTAATAACCCCGCGGGACGTAAATTCTGCCAAGTTCACATGTGGGGGAGAATTAAATCAAGAGAAACGAAACTTACTCACTGGCCGAGCTGGGATTTACAATGACGGAGCGAGCACATTAGCGCGACCCGAGCACTCTCTTCATAAACTGACGCTAAGGTAATGGAGGACAGGGTGGCACGGAGGGAGGGAGGCAGGGAGGCAGGAAAGAGGAATGAAGGAAAACTCACGACGGACAAATACAGAAAAAAGAAAGAAAAAAAGAAAAATTATTAGGAGAGAAAGACAAAAAAAGGTACTGGAGGAAAGAAATGGAGAGAATGGAGTGAATGAAGACAAATTCAAGACAGACAAATAGAAAAAATGAAGAAAGAAAAAGATAGAGAGAAATAAGGTAAAAAAGAAGAGAAAGAAGAAAAGAGAAAGAAGAAAGTAATGGAGGAAAAGAAGGAGGGAAGAGAGAGAAAGAAGAAAACTCAAGACAGACAAATAGAAAGAATTAAGAAAGAAAAAAAGATGTAATGAAAGAAAATAAGTATAAAAAAGTAACACAAGGAGAGAAAGAAATATGAAAGAAGAAAAAGGCAAAGGAGAGAAGAAGAGAAAGAAAGGAAAAGAAGAAAAGCTCACAGCGGACAAATAAAAAGAAGAAAGAAAAGAAGAAGGAAAGAAAGAAAAATAAAAAAATAAGAAAAAAAAGAGAGAAAGAAGAAAGAGAAAGAAAAGGTAATGGAGGAAAGGAAGGCAGGAAGGAAGTGAAGGGATGGAAGACAAACTCAAGACAGACAAATAGAAACAAAGAAGAAAGAAAAAAAGAAAAATAAGGTGGTAACACAGAGGAGAGAAAGAAGAAAAAGGTAAGAGAGAGAGAGAGAGAGAGAGAGAGAGAGAGAGAGAGAGAGAGAGAGAGAGAGAGAGAGAGAGAGAGACTACATTACACTAACACGCCTTCATCTCCACTGAAACACTAAACCAACCACGAAAAAACTACAAAAATAAAACAACACACGAATTAACTCTCTAGAAACCACAAAAAAATGAGAAAAAGAAAGAGAGAAAGAGAGAATCTAGTTTACATTCGTGTTTGGCTCTAATCGCATTCAAACACTCTTAGTATTTAGCATTTATAACTAACACGATTATGGCATTTAGACTCTTCAGACGCGCGTGCCTCGGACTCCCACCATGATATCTGTCACGATAATAACCTAATCCTTGTGGTTCCTCTCAGCCCAGACCGGCCAACCACAGCCCGCCAGCCCGCCCTGTCTTTCCCTACTACAGCCACCTTCCCTCCTCACCTCTCCACACACACCCACCACAGCGCCCAGGTTTTTCTCTTCCTTGTGGTTAATTTGTACTTAGTGTTAAGATTTTCCTTTTCTGTATTGGTTTATGCAAGTTTTTCCCTTCGTTGTGATTAATTTGTTGTAGTTAGCGTTAAAATTTTCCTTTTCTGTATTATTCTATGTAAAATTTTGGTGATTTTTCTGTTTTTTTTTTTTTTTGACTTATTGACATTATTATTTGTGTATTTTATGGTCTTATGAGAAACGTACAGCTTAAATAGAAAATAAATAATAAACAAAACAAACAAAATAAAGATAGTGGATAAACAGACAGTCTACAAATGCTCAAGCTTGAAATGGACAAACAACACTCATATTTTGCGTACCTTTCATGTTTCTGTACCTTTGTCAATGAGCTAAATAACCAACTGGGTGTACTGGTGGTCTAGTGGTCTATCTAGTGGCCTATGTGGTGGTCTAGTGGTCTATCTAGTGGTCTATGTGGTGGTTTAGTGGTCTATCTGGTGGTCTAGTGGTCTATTTGGTGGTCTACTGGTCTATCTGGTGGTTTAGTGGTCTATCTGGTGGTCTAGTGGTCTATCTGGTGGTCTAATGGTCTATCTGGTGGTCAAGTGGTCTATCTAGTGGTCTATCTGGTGGTCTAGTGGTCTATCTGGTGGTCTAGTGGTCTATCTGGTGGTCTAGGAGTCTATCTGGTGGTCTAGTGGTCTATCTGGTGGTCAAGTGGTCTATCTAGTGGTCTATATGGTGGTCTAGTGGTCTATCTGGTGGTCTAGTGGTCTATCTGGTGGTTAAGTGGTCTATCTGGTGGTCTAGTGGTCTATCTGGTGGTCTAGTGGTCTATCTAGTGGTCTATGTGGTGGTTTAGTGGTCTGTCTGGTGGTCTAGTGGTCTATCTGGTGGTCTACTGGTCTATCTGATGGTCTAGTGGTCTATCTGGTGGTCTAGTGGTCTATATGGTGGTCTAGTGGTCTATCTGGTGGTCTAGTGGTCTATATGGTGGTCTAGTGCTCTATCTAGTGGTCAAGTGGTCTATCTAGTGATCTAATGGTCTGGTGGTCTCGTTCCTTATCGGTGATCTTGTGTGGTAATGGGTGTACTTGTAGCATTAGAGGTTGTGGTGATGTAATGGTGGTGGTGGTGGTGGTGGTTGAATGTAAGTGGTGGTGATAGGGTAAATAGTAGTAGTAATAGTAATAGTAGTAGTAGTAGTAGTAAAAAAAAATCAATAAGGGAAAAATATATAGACAAATATCAAAAAATAACCAAGAACTCGGAAAGGCAGAATAACCAACCAGATTACCCCGCCTTCCTCTACACCAGAAAAAAAAAGAAGAAAAAAAGAAAAAAAGAACAAAAAAAAGGATAAAAGAAGAATAAAAACAGGAAAAAACAGACCACTAATCTCCACACAGTAATTTTTTCCCCTCCCTTAAGGCGCTGAGATTACCAGGTAGGCCTACTCCCTCAGAAAAAGGGAAATAAATAAAAGCTACACATATCTAAACCTAAAAAACATATCACAAAACTAATACACTTTTTTCCCTTATACTTTCCCTCATCCTTTCCTACAATCGCCTTTAGGATATCGCCCGAATCCTGTCTCCCCTTGTGTATCCTTCCCCGACACTCCAGGGACGAAAGGACCTGAAGGAACCTCTCATCTCGCGCCAACAGAAGCCCAGCCATACGTGAAATTACATAGGAACAGGAAGGAAGGAAATTGTGGGGCGGGAGAAGGAAAGGAAAAAGATTGGATACTGTTTAGAAAAGGTTCTGATCCTGTATTGGGTGTCTGAATGTGTGTTTCGTTTTTCTCTTTCTCTGTTTCTCTGTTTTTCTCTTTCTCTCTCTCTCTCTCTCTCTCTCTCTCTCTCTCTCTCTCTCTCTCTCTCTCTCTCTCTCTCTCTCTCTCTTATTATTTTGTTTTCTTTTCTCTTTCTTCTTTTTTTGTTTTTTCTTCTTTATTATTTACTTTAAGCAGCATATGATCACGTTGTTGTGGTATAGTAAATTTCTCTCTCCCTCTCCCTCTCTCTCTCTCTCTCTCTCTCTCTCTCTCTCTCTCTCTCTCTCTCATACCTCTCTACACAAAATGCAGCAACACTTTACCTTCACTGTGACCTTTGACCTCTGTA
>NC_059276.1:9310275-9345275 GCF_017591435.1 Portunus trituberculatus
GTGAGTTAGACCTGAGGAGTTATAGATCAAGCATATTTCAAACTTTTACATCTCTTCAAGCACTAAACAAAGCAACAAAACCAAGGGAACGATACAAGAACACTCAAACTCACATTTTCTTCCCATCATCCCTCTCATCAAGCCAGTGAGAAGCGTAACCTCACCTAACACTCAGGAACTATAACATTTCCCCTCACAGGTACTGACACCATAAATAACGCAACATCCTACAGCAACAGACAGTACAACACCTTCATCCCGGCCAGGAGGTGATGGAGAACAACCTCCACACCGCAGCACAGGAAGTTGGAGGTTTCTACACCGCTGAACCAACTGCAGGAAATGAGACTCGCTGAGACAACTAATAAAACAAGAATTAATTACACAAGTCACCACAAGACAGAGGTGAAGAGTGGTATGGGAGGTCAACGCTAGGACTGGAGAGGAGAGTCAGTGTTGGAGTGGGTGACGTGTGTGCAGGTGGACGGTGACTAGTGAGCGGAGGATGGAAATGGGTTGCAAATGGGGAGGCGTGTGAGGAGGTTAGTAAGAATGGAATGGGGCAGGTGAGATGGTGGTGGGTGTCGCAAGGCAAGAGAGAGCGTGTGTGGCCCGTGTTAAGATGGAGTGGAGCTCATAAAAGGTGTGGAGAGGTGGAAGTGGTCCAGATAAGGGTGTGGGAAGGTCGGGTGGGCCAGCCAGAATGCGAGGAAGGACTGGGTGGAGGAGGAGGGTGGAGGGGTGGAGGAGGCGGGAGAGGAGGGAAGAGGTATCAGCCGCAGGGAAGGAGGAAGCAGTTTGAAAGCAGGTAAGTGAAATGGGAGTCAAATGTGGCGGCGAAGTGGAGTGTAAGTGGAAGGGAGGCACTGGGCATGGACGTATGGTCTTAGATGGAGATAGTGAAGCGCATATCTCATGGCAGTAAGTGGGTGGACTCGTGTGGAAGCAGATGGAGTGGCAAGTGGCTAAATGTGGAGGAAACAATGATAAAGACGACTGCTAGACAAAAGGAGACTGAGAACTATCCACATTTACTACCTCCACCTCCACCTCCTCCACCTCCTCCACCTTTGACACGGCCTAAATAATGAAGTCCACCACACCTGTTCTTGCGGCTTTTTGGGGTGTTCTAGGCCGAGACACGCCGCTAGAATCTCAACCACCAGTGCAACACAACCAACACCACTGCTACACTTACTCCTATATTCAGAAATGCCTTGCTCTCTCACCACGACAATTTTGTAAGGCCATAGAGACGAATAGCCACGTTTTCAAGACAGTTTCTTCTTTTAACGCCTTCAGTACTGGAATACATTTTTACCATGTGTTTTAGGTGTGATTAGATTATCTTATTTACATTAGGAAGAGTCTATGGAGGTTGGAATATTAATGGCCACAGTCTTCACTATTTTAATCCCCACATAAGTATCTGAAAATGTAAAAAATCACTAAATAGTAACAAGAATGAATATGAAATCGCGTGAAGGGATAATTTACTTGCTAATCTTCCCAATCCATCATCAGAACCATAAAAATACTCTTGAAAACACGAGATCCTCAACTAGAGCCTTTGTAAAACAGTGATAGTGAAGGAGCAAAGCGTTTCAAAATACAAGCCAAATAAGATCGCAAGGAGAGGATTCTTACACAATGGCGTGAGGTCTGAGGGTTTGTCACTGTAGATTTGTTCCGCCAATTACGGTGTTTGAAGTAAGTTAAAGGCCAATTAAAGGACCGAACTCGCAGCTGACCGTAACGAAAGCTTTTAACATACTTCAGTTCGCCTTGAAATATTAGTGGACGTTCGGATGTTAGCTTCGGAATATAAACGTCGTGGTGTCTGTGCTTTCTCGTTCATTGTCGGGGCTCAGGTATTAATTAAGAGACAAACTAATGAAGGAGATTAGATAATGATGGAAAAGTTAACCACAAAAGCCATCAAAACACAATCATCATAACTCACGCACACACACACACACACACACACACACACACACACACACACACACACACACACACGTACATGAGCATTAGCAGAAGACAATTACACGCCAAGAAATCATTTCCTGAAACGGCGATAAGACAGAATACAATATTAGCATAGATAATGATCGGTTATTTGAGGAAGCGTGGAGGAGGAGGAGGAGGAGGAGGAGGGAGGAGGAGGAGGAGGAGGAGGAGGAGGAGGAGGAGGAGGAGGAGGAGGAGGAAGAAGAGTAGAAGGAGGAGAAGTCTAGCCCATCCAATGAAGCAAAACACACACACACACACACACACACACACACACACACACACACACACACACACACACACACACACACACACACAGCAAGTAGCAACTCTTCACCTACTCAAGTTATTACAAAGAAAAAAACAAAAGGAAAAAATAGGAACTGGTTTGCATAGAGAGAGAGAGAGAGAGAGAGAGAGAGAGAGAGAGAGAGAGAGAGAGAGAGAGAGAGAGAGAGAGAGAGAGAGAGAGAGAGAGAAAGGGTGTGGAGGTACTGCGTCGCCTCAATAGATCATTTGTAACCTGAGCCTCATTACTTCCTTCCCCAACACTTGATTACACCCTCTCGTGCTGTGTGTTTATAAATCTTAAGGGCAGGACAACGACGCTGCCTCCTCCTCCTCCTCCTCCTCCTCCTCCTCCTCCTCCTCCTCCTCCTCCTCCTCCTCCTCCTCTTTCTTTGACTTTACCCTATGGTTCTGTTATTCATCTGTTTTTCTAATTTGGTTTCATTATCTAGATCTGTTTACCATCTCTCTCTCTCTCTCTCTCTCTCTCTCTCTCTCTCTCTCTCTCTCTCTCTCTCTCTCTCTCTCTCTCTGGTGGATATGAAATGTAGACTGAAAATAGTGAAGGAAAAAAGAGGAGGACAAGGAGGAGGAGGAGGAGGAGGAGGAGGAGGAGGAGGAGGAGGAGGAGGAGGAGGAGGAGGAGGAGGAGGAGGAGGAGGAGCCTGAAAACTGTCGTGTATTATAAAACCAGAACCCGTAACCTCTGTCTGACCTCCAGTCTCATTAGGTCACGAAGAGCGGCCCATGACGTCACGCCGATAAACTATGACACTCACACGCACACACACACACACACACACACACACACACACACACACACACACACACACACACACACACACACACACACACACACACACACACACACACACACACACACACACACGAGGCTCCTCTGAATGTGATAATAATGTGTCTCTTGAGTATATAAGTGCATCTTTCTCTCTCTCTCTCTCTCTCTCTCTCTCTCTCTCTCTCTCTCTCTCACAGAAGCAAGCATCCCGTACAATCATTTGCCTGCGTGACTCAGCAAACACTACCCCAAGACACCACTACTATCACCACCACCACCACTACCACCACCAATAAGGACAAGTACAGCAGCACTCAGCACTATCACGGACACGGACACCTTCCCATTACTCTTCCTCATGACTAACAAACGACGTGACAAGGACGGCTAGACTTCCATTCACGTCTGCATGCAAGAGGGAAAAAAATAAGATGGGTACTTTAAATATAGTAATGGTGCTTATATCTCAGTGTTCAATGCTTCCCTTCGTCTTTGTCATCGTTCTACTTGCTTTTAAAATGAGTGCTGAAAGTATTTAGTGTTGGAAGTATCTAGTGTTGAAAGTACCTAGTGTTGAAAGTATCTAGCCCGACCAAGGCAACAAAATTAGCACAAAAGGCCCACTTGATTAGCAGCTCCCTTACAGATCAAGTAGAGTTAGCCAAGAGTCTGGAGCAAATGTCTTGAAATCTCCCCTTTAAAGGAAATCAAGTCATAGGAAGATTGATGTACAGAAGCAGGCAGGGAGTTCCAGATTTTAGCAAGTATATATAAATCAGGTAATGGTGCTTATATATCAGTGTTCAATGCTTCTCTTCGTCTTTGTAATCGTTCTACTTGCTTTTAGATAAGTGTAGAGTAAGTATTTGTAACTGTTTCGTCTACCACATTTTTTTTATGCAACAAAAGGCAACAAAAATAATTAGAAAAGCCCACTTGATAGCCAATTCCCTTAAAGTTCTGTCTTAAAAGAAATCAAGTCATAGAAAGATTGAAATACAGAAGCAGGCAGGGAGTTCCAGAGTTTGCCAGAGTCTGTACGTTTCACCAAGTATATATAAGTCGAATAATGGTGCTTATAATTCAGTGTCTAATGATCGCTTTGCCTGCTTTTGAATGAGTGTAGAGTTTGTATTGGTGACACTCAAGTATGTTTCACCAACTATATATAAATCAAATAATGGTGTTTATCATTCAATGTTTAAGTCTTCCCTTCGTCTTTAAGATTGCTTTCAAACTAGTGTAGAGTTAGTATTGGTGATTGTTCTGTTTACCACATTCATCCAGGTAATTACGTTTCACCAAAGTCGTCCCTTCGTCTGTGTAATCGTTCAATGAGTGTAGAAAGTATTGGTGATTGTTTCGTCTGCCATATTCACTCAAGTATGTGTCACCAAGTTATACGTTTAAATACATACTAGTGCTTACAGGGTGGTGATGGTAGTGGTGAGAGGAATCTGAAGGGTTAACTGTTAGAAATAAAAAGGATTATAAAAGTAAGGAAAGAAATAATGACTAAAGGAAGGAGAGGTGATAACATGGAAAAGTGGAATAAAAACATGTCTGAGAAATAATACCTGGAGAGAATTAATGGCGTTACTTGAAGTGGAGAAAAGATAATGATAATAAATATGAATAAAGAATGGCGTATTTATCCCAGCTAACGAGGACGGGAGTGAAAACGAAAGGTGGAAAATGAAAGTGGATGGAGGTGGATAGGTGGAAGTATATATCAGTGGAGGATAAATGAAAAAAAAAGAGCATAAGATGAGGATGGAGGTTAGAGGGAGGAGAGTGGTGTGGAGATGAGTGAATGCAAGAGGAGGGAGATTTCAGCCACGTGGAGGGTGATGAGTGGGAGATGAGTGGACAAGTTACATCATCTCCCAGACAGTGAGAGAAGAGATGGTGATGCTGGGAGAGAGAGATAGAGAGAGAAGGAGAAAGGAAAATGTGAAGATGTACATTAATTCTCCCCTTCTCCCATTCTCTCCCCTTCCTAATGCAAGGTTCCAAGCGTTTTCCCAACATTCCCATCCCTCAACCATTCCCACAGCTTCCCTTCACCCTTCCCATCCCTCCCACTACCCCAGAGTACCTCACCTTACCAAGACACTAAACTTAAAGCACTGATCCCCGCATGTTACTCCTTAAGCACCATCTCTCCCATCCCTCAACCGTTCCCAGAGCTTCCCTTCACCCTTCCCACACCTCTCCACCACCCTAAACACAGCTACCTTAGATGCATGACAGGCCCAGCGCACTTATCTTGCCAAAACCCCGAACTCAAAGCACTGGGACCCATATGCTGCCTTAACCCTCGTTTTCATATTTATTCTGGTTACTATTTGCTGATTTTATACAGCTTCAGAAACTTATGTGGGGAGTATAATGGTGAAAACAGTGGCCATTAACCTTCTGACTGCCATAAACCCTTCCTAATGTCAATAAAACTGTCTAATTATACCCAAAACTCAAAAAATGTGCCTCAGTACTGAAGATGTTAACATTTTTTGTTGTACAAATTTGAAGACGACTTATGTTGGAGGATTAAAATAGTGAAGACTCTAGCCAATAACGTTCTGATCTTCATAGCTTCATAGACCCTTCCTAATGTCAATGAAACCGTCTAATCATACCCAAAACAGTACAAATGTCCGACTACTGTATGGGTTAACTCCTTCAATACTGGGACACATTTTTACCTTGATATTTGCGTACTAATTGACCATTTTATTGACATTAGGAAGGGTCTATGGAGGTCAGAAGAGTAATGGCCACAGTCTCACTATTTCAACCCCGACAAAAGTTTCTGAAGCTGTATAAAACCACCAAATCGTAACCAGAATGAATATGAAGAAAAGCGTCACGGTGCTGAAGGGGTTAGGACTCCCACACTCCCTGGAGCATCTCAGTAGCCGGCACTATGAATTACCCCCACGATACTCCTCACGTCAGCTACCACTACAATGAGACGCTCCTCTATCTTCATCAACGTGACCTCTATTGAGCGCGGCAAGTAGTCCCATGAATCTCTCGCTGCCGTCAATAGAAAGCTTGGCCCACCGATCACCTGAGCCAGACACCTGCGGCTCATCACCTTCGGAATATATTGCTCACGATTTTCCCCTGCGTTGTAAATTTCATTATGCGAATTTTAATTAACGCTCGACCCTCACTGTGGAGATCACTTAGCGAGATGGTGTCCGGGGGAATGTACGAGGGCGGTGGATGAAGTGAGACGAGGACGAGGACGAGGGGTTGAGAGAGAGAGAGAGAGAGAGAGAGAGAGAGAGAGAGAGAGAGAGAGAGAGAGAGAGAGAGAGAGAGAGAGAGAGAGAGAGAGAGAGAGAGAGAGAGAGAGAGAGAGAAAATGAAAGAAAAAGAAGGGAAAAAATGAAAGAAAGAGAAAAAAAGAAAGAAAGAAGGAAAGAAGGAAATAAGAAAAAGAAAGAGAGAGAAAGAGAGAGACAGACAGACAGAGAAACAAAGACAGAGAGACAGAGACAGGGAGACAAAGAGAGATGAGGAAGTGAAGGGATATTGTATTAAAGATGTTTTTGCTGTAGTTTTCATGAAGGTTCTCTCTCTATAACAGTGCAGGGGCTGAGAGAGCTGAGACTGAGGGGAGCTAAGGGGGGGCTGAGGGGAATGAGAGGCAAGCAGCTGAACTAAAAGGTCTGAAAAATAAGACCAGTGAACGAGGGTAAACTAGACCTTATTTTCCTGACCTTTTCTCGCGCCATAAGTTTTTGGGCTTACTTTTGAAATACAAGAAGTTGGATAATAAAATAGGACAATAAGGAAGTGGAATTGTGAGATTTAAATGTACTGGATGTGAAAATGTTGAGAAAAGTACTAGTGTTGTTACAGAGTTGCACACACACACACACACACACACACACACACACACACACACACACACACACACACACACACAAGGAAAGATAAAACAAACTAATAAAAATAGAAGGTAAAACAACAAAAATTTCCTAAAATACAAAATAACAAAAATCTCTCTCTCTCTCTCTCTCTCTCTCTCTCTCTCTCTCTCTCTCTCTCTCTCTCTCTCTCTCTCTCTCAGGTGAGTTAATTAGCGAGTTCTGGAGGTAAGGGGCAGGACAAGGCACTGACGAACTGCCCTCCCTTAAAGAGTCACAAAGGCGAGAGTCCTATTACATTCCATAGCATTTTGAGCCTTAGAGACAGGCGAGGCATGACCCACAAGGCAGGAGGTGGAGGAGAGGAGGAGGAGGAGGAGGAGGAGGAGGAGGAGGAGATGTAAAGCCCTGTATGTAGCGCTGTACTTCTTCCCTTCTCCTCCTCCTCCTCCTCCTCCTCCTCCTCTTCGTCGTTCTCCTCCTCCTTCCCAGTGTGTGTGTGTGTGTGTGTGTGTGTGTGTGTGTGTGTGTGTGTGTGTGTGTGTGTGTGTGTGTGTGTGTGTGTGTGTGTGTGAGTGATTGCCAGGGTCAAAGGTCAGAGAAAGCAGCGCTAAGATAAAGAAAAAAAAAGAAAAAGAGAGAGGGAGAGAGAGAGAGGAGGGGGTGGAGAAGAGCGGGAGGAAAGAAAAATAAAAGGGAGAAAAAGAAAATGAAAAGCTGGACAAAAATATAAAAGTGTAAAGAAAACAAAACGTGAACAAAGAAAGAACAAAAAGAGAGAGAAAAGAAAAAAAATAATAATGAGAGAGAGAGAGAGAGAGAGAGAGAGAGAGAGAGAGAGAGAGAGAGAGAGAGAGAGAGAGAGAGAGACAGACAGACAGACAGACAGACAGACAGACAGACAGACAGACAGACAGACAGACAGACAGATAGACAGACAGAAGTATTAATATTAAAGGAAGGAAAGAAAGAACGAAAAAAATAGAGAAAAAGAAAAAAATAATGAAAAATAAAGAAAGAGAGAGAGAGAGAGGTCAGTGAAAGGAAGGAGACAGCAATGAAGGAAGGAATGAAGGAGTTGAAGGAATGAAGGGATGAAGAGAAGGTACCCCATTGACAGCCCCTTCATTAGCGCACGTCTTCCCTTCCTCTGGCGATTCTGACAACCTGACGGCGGCGCTGACGAGGTAAAACGTATGAGGGGATTTATACACCAGACATACTTCATTCTTACCAAACACTGCGTGGATGTTTAGAGAAAAGAGTATGTTAGTATGTCTCTCTCTCTCTCTCTCTCTCTCTCTCTCGCTGGTAAATGTACTGAGAGAGGAAAGAAAAGAGAGAGAGAGAGAGAGAGAGAGAGAGAGAGAGAGAGAGAGAGAGAGAGAGAGAGAGAGAGAGAGAGAGATAATAATAAACACAGATAAAGAAAATGTGCTTCTGACTTTTTTCACCTCTCGAACCAAGAAAACATAATCATCATCGTCATCATCATCAATCATGGACAGGAGAGAGTCGTCAGTAGCTACGCACACACACACACACACACACACACACACACACACACACACACACACACACACACACACACACACACACACACACACACGCACATTTTTTCTTCCTTTCCCCGTCAAAGCAATCAATGTCGACTTTCCTAAACAAACACACACACACACACACACACACACACACACACACACACACACACACACACACACACACACACACACACACAACGAAAATACACAACAAATTAAAAAAAACAGTAGAAATTAACCTTTTTTAACTGAAATAGACGAAATAACAAGGAAAAGGAGACGAAAATGATTAAAAATGAGTGAAAATGACCAAAATCTGATGCATATGTTGAGAATTAATGGCCGGGGAAGGACTAGTGAAAGTGCTGATGAGTGAGAGGGGCGGGGAGTGTGTGAAGCGAGACAGATGCGGGCGGAGTGGGTGGAGTGGGCGGGCATGGGCGTGGGGTGTAAAAAACAGACGGACAATAGAGACGTAGTGTACCTGTGAGGCGTGGGTAGGTGTCCACGCCCTCAGAATTAACACGAATGACGAAACACAACTGGTAAGGGAATGAAGGAAGGAAGGAAGGAGGGAAGGAATGAAGGAAGTAGGAAAAGAAAGAGGGAAGAAAAGAAGGAAGGAAAGAAGGAAGGAAGGAAGGAAGGAGGGAAAGAAAAAGGAAAGGAGGGAGGGAAGGAGGGAAGGAAGGGAGGAAGGAGGGAAGGAGGGTAGGAAGGAAAGTACGTTTAAGGTCCTTCTGTAAATGTTCTTAGTCTTGAAATGCAAATGTTGTAATATTTTTTATGTTACTTTAATTACTGTCGAGGAGAGAGAGAGAGAGAGAGAGAGAGAGAGAGAGAGAGAGAGAGAGAGAGAGAGAGAGAGAGAGAAGGTAGGATCAATAAAAAAAAATACAATGCACTCAACACTCAACACACACACACACACACACCAAGACAAGTAAGTGTACACGCGCAAAAAAACAATATTTACGCACATCATCCAGATTTTGAGGAGTAACGAGAAGACGTGAAGAGCCGCGGGGTTAGACAATTTTTGCGATTCTTCAAGCGACAGAAGGCAAACAGGTGGAGAGAGCATGTAAACAGGTGTAAACATATGTGGTGTTTGCTCTCCTCTCAGGTAAGTGTAAACAGGGAACGAGGGAGAGAGGGGGAGAGAGAGAGAGGGTAAGGAGAGGGGAATAATGGAATGAGATGGTAAAAGGAAGGGAAGAAATGGGATGATAAAGCTGGGTAAAGGAAAAATTGATAAGATATGAGAAAGATAAGGAAAGAAGAAAAAGAGAGAGAAAGAGAGAAAGAGGAGAGGGAATAATGGAATGAGATAGTAAAATGAAGAGAAGAAATTGGATGAGAAAGCAAGAGAAGAGTAGAGATTGTTAAAATAGGAGAAGAAATAGAGAGAGAGAGAGAGAGAGAGAGAGAGAGAGAGAGAGAGAGAGAGAGAGAGAGAGAGAGAGAGAGAGAGAGAGAGAGAGAGAGAGAGAGAGAGAGAGAGAGAGAGAGAGACGAAAGGGGAATAATAGAATGAAAAATAAAAGAAAGGGAAGAAGAAATGGAGTGAAAAAAACAAGAGAGATAGGAAAAAATAGATAGGAAAAGGAAGGAATGAAGACAGAATAGGGAAAAAGGGAAAAGAAGGAAGGAAAAATGAGGAAACAAACTAGAAAGTAAGAAAATATCAGAAACATTTCATCCTTCTTCACACACACACACAAACACACACACACACACACACACAACACACAAACTTCCATCTCGCTTCCCCAGACAGACAATACATTCCCGACACAAAATTGAGACAAAGAATGAGATAGAATTGGTTTTGTGTGTGAGAAATTTCCCTGAATGTCCTCGAGAGAAGGGAAAACGAAGAGACAGGATGAAATAAAAAGGAAAAGCAAATGTATGAATGTCTAAAAATACTTGAGAGAATAAAAGAAACAAACTATTTTACATTTTGCACCATGGAGCGAGAGAGAGAGAGAGAGAGAGAGAGAGAGAGAGAGAGAGAGAGCGAGAGAGCGAGAGAGAGTTAATGGTGATGGAGGAAGAAAAAAATACTGTGAAATTCAAGCAGGTAGAGTAGAAGTCGTTTAAATAAATATGTTGGTAATTAGGTGGTGATTAGGAGTGGTGGTGGTGGTGGTGGTGGTGGTGGTGGTGGTGATGGTGGTTAGTCGAGGTCACCTATTTTTTTTTTTTTTTTCCAGGAAACAAAAAATAAACATAATATATAAATGGAGGTTAGGAAGAATGAAGGAGCATTTAGAGAAGACGTAGTGAGAAATACAAAGAAGAAAGAGTTAAAAGGAAATAAAAAAGAACAATCTGTGGTTTTACTTTTAATATTTACTCTTCCTTCTTTCTTATTCTTTATCTTCATCTTCCTTTCTTTCACTCATCTCTACTTTCATCCTTCTTTTCGTTTCATATTCCTCTACTTTATCCTCTATTTTCATCTCCATTTCCTAGAAACATAAATTATATCCTGATTTTTATTCTTTCATCTTCCTCCTCTTCCTATCTTTCAGGCATCAGTAACTTAATTCTTCTATTCTTTCCATATTCTTCTTTATCCTCTATTTTCACCTTTAATACCTAAAAAAAATCAATTCTCTCATTTTTATTCTCTCTTCTCTCCTCTTCCTCTCTTTCACTCATCAATAGTTTAATTCTTCTATTCTTCCTATTATTCTTTATCCTCTATTTTCACTTCCCATTCCAAAAAAAATCAATTATCTCCTCATTTTCATTCCCTCCTGTTCTTCCTCCATTTCATCTCCTATTTACCTTCAAATTCCTTCCTCTCTTACCTGCACCTGCCTCCTTTCCTCCCTCCTTTACCTTTTCCTTACCTGGCGTCTCCCTCCCCTCTCTCCCTTCTCTCCCTCCCTTTCGACAGGTGGGCAGGGGTCTCGCCATGTGGGACTTAAAGTTTTGCCAATAAATACTTTGAGGCGTGGATAGGAGGCTGACAGGTGTGTAGTCTACCTGTCTGTCTGTATGTTTATGTGTCTGTCATCCTGTCCGTCTTGTCTTGTTGTTGTTGTCCTTGTTATTCTTTTATTTATTTGTTTTTTGTGAAAGTGAATGATTCTGAGTCTCGTATCTCGTTCAGCGCAAATATTAGCATCACCCGGGTCATTCTCTCTTTTGAACGTAGATTGAACGTAAAATTGAACCTCACGAATCTTTCACCGCCTAATATTGTTTACGTTAAGGTGCTTCATTTTTTTTTTTTTTTTTTCGTTAGAGTCTTTACCTTTCGTACATATAGTATATTCCAAGGCTTTTACTTGGTACTACTGATCTCTCTCTCTCTCTCTCTCTCTCTCTCTCTCTCTCTCTCTCTCTCTCTCTCTCTCTCTGGCATTATTTCCCTCCTGAGATTATTATTTACATTTGAGCACTTATTTTTTTTCCTTCTTCCCTCTCATTTGCAAACCCCTTTTTTCCCTCTCCTTTTCTCTTTTTTGTAAGGCTCGCTGTCCAGTAATGGCTGTGGGGCCTTTTACCCTTGAGATGTTAGCCAAGGCAGCAAGCACACACCCTTAACCACTTCAGCACCATGACGCGTGTCCATATTCATTCTGCTTACTATTTGGTGATTTTATACAGCTTCAGAGACTCATGTGGGGATTGAAATAGTGAAGACTGTGGCCATGAATCGTCTGACCTCCATAGACCCTTCCTAATGTTAATAAAATAGTCTAATCACAGCAAAAACTCAAGGTAAAAATGCGTCCCAGTACTGAAGGGGTTAAAGGCACTGGAAGGCTGAGAGATAGTGAGATCGAGTGTTGAATATTTTGCCTCATTTTACCACATACTTTCCTTCTTGATGATGATGATGATGATGATGATGGAAATACACGTACTATATATAAATAAAGGAGTAAGAAAAATAATCAAAACAGAAACATAATAGATAATTAAATACAGTGTGAAATATTAATAGTAATGAGGTAAACGTGTGTGTGTGTGTGTGTGTGTGTGTGTGTGTGTGTGTGTGTGTGTGTGTGTGTGTGTGTGTGTGTGTGTGTGTGTGTGTGTGTGTGTTTCCAATCATACGACCGCAAGGGACAAAATGACAAATGAAAACCAAACTAGATCATAATGAGAGAGAGAGAGAGAGAGAGAGAGAGAGAGAGAGAGAGAGAGAGAGAGAGAGAGAGAGAGAGAGAGAGAGAGAGAGAGAGAGAGAGAGAGAGAGAGAGAGAAAAAATACATATATAATAAACAAAGAGAGTGGATGGAAAACTAAATAAACGAAGACAAACAAAAGCCAATCAAGAATAAAACCTTAAAAAAGCATCGAGGAAAAATAAAGAAATGAAAGAGATGAAATGCAGAAATAAAGGAGGAGGAGGAGGAGGAGGAGGAGGAGGAGGAGGAGGAGGAGGAGGAGGAAAAAGAGGAGTAGGAAGAGGAGGAGAAGGAAGAAGAACAAGAAGAACAAGAAAAACAAGAACAAGAACTAGAACTAAAACGAGAACAAGGATAAGAAAAAAAGAAGAAGAAGAAGAAGAAGAAGAAGAGGAGGAGGAGGAGAAGGAGGAAGAATAAGAAGAAGATTCGAATCCAAGACTGAAGAAGTGTCAATAGTTTGAAGCAATAAGTGAAGCAAGAGAACGAAGCTTCGAAAATATCACTCACTCTGAAGAAAATTGAAATCCTACGAGAGAGAGAGAGAGAGAGAGAGAGAGAGAGAGTGTGTGTGTGTCAAGAGGGAGAAACTCATTTGCATACGCACGTGAAGGAGAGAAGGAGGAATAATGCAGAATTTTGTAATCTACCTTGAGAAAATACCTTGAAATAATCCAGGTAAACATTGTAAATCTAATCAATTTGTACCTCAGAAGCGACGAGAAAATGTGTTTATGGTTTGTGAAGATTTGTTTTCAAGCTCGTATTCTCAAACACTTCTATGCTTTAACTCCACTATTCCAAAAGGCTTCATTTAAATTTACATGTGTTTTTTAAGGAGTTTCTATGGTTCTAGAGGCAGAGTGACAAGGTATCTAGATTGTGGAGAAACGCTCTTGAAAACCCATCTAATCATCTTTGTGGCCTTCGAAAACAGTCGTGGGGAGAGAGAAGAGCGTTTCTAAGCAAGTTTTTATGGATCTAGAGGCAGCTTTCTACTTAATTAACTGGAGAAACACTTAAAAATTCCGCTAATCATCTATGTGGCCTTGGAAAACAGAGGTGGTGAGAGAGAACAACATTTTTAAGCAAGATTTTATGATTCTAGAGGCAGAGTGACAAGATTTCTGCATTATCAACTGGAAAAAGACTCTTAAAAACCCGGCTGATCATCTCTGTGGCCCTTTCAAAACAGTGGCAGTAAGAGAGCAAGCTAATCATCGCTGTGGCCTTCGAAAATTGTCGTGGTGAGAGACCAAAACATTTCTCAATACAAGCATCAATTTTACAGAAGCTGTCGTACTGTGCTACTGTCATTGGTCTTGGCGTGACTAACTAATTAAGAAAAACTGAAAGAAAAGGAGGAAAAATAATATCAACTGTAATACCATAGAAAAAACAAGGAAGGCATCACTACCCCTACCATCACTATCACCACCACCATCACCACCACAAACACCTGCAGCAGAATACACCACTCACCACACTGTTCTCACGCCCCTCACTCCTGGCTTACCTTCACCTTATAGAAACACTTCGGCGCCCCACTGCACCTTCACTATTTCTAAAGCGCTCTAGTTGAAGTGACAAGAGTTTTTAAGGGTGTTTGTTGGCTCTAGTTGAAGTGACACTGGTTTTTAAGGGTGTTTCGTGGCTCTAGTTGAAGTGACACTGGTTTTTAAGGGTGTTTGTTGGCTCTAGTTGAAGTGACAAGGGTTTTTAAGGGTGTTTGTTGGCTCTAATTGAAGTGACACTGGTGTTTGTTGGCTCTAGTTGAAGTGACACGGGTTTTTAATGGTGTTTCATGGCTCTAATTGAAGTGACACGGGTTTTTAAGGGTTTCTTGGCTCTAGTTGAAGTGACACTGGTTTTTAAGGGTGTTTGTTGGCTCTAGTTGAAGTGACACTGGTTTTTAAGGATGTTTCGTGGCTCTAGTTGAAATGACACTGGTTTTTAAGGGTGCTTGTTGGCTCTAGTTGAAGTGACACTGGTTTTTAAGGGTGTTTGTTGGCTCTAGTTGAAGTGACACGGGTTTTTAAGGGTTTCGTGGCTCTAGTTGAAGTGATACTGGTTTTTAAGGGTGTTTCGTGGCTCTAGTTGAAGTGACACGAATTTTTAAGGGTGTTTTGTAGCTCTAGTTGAAGTGACACGGGTTTTTAAGGATGTTTCTGTAATTCTAGTGACATGTTAACAAGTTTTCTGCATTATCAACAGAATGCTCTTTAGAACTCAGCTAATCGTCTTTGTGGTCTTTGGAAATGGTCGCGGTGAGAGAGGGAGAGAGAGAGAGAGGGAAGTGTTTCTGAACATGGCTCAAGTCCCACGCCAGTCAGTCACAGCCTTCAGGTACACAGCCATCTCCTGACTCCCGATGCAACACCACCAGACTTTTCCTGCTTGTTTACGACGCTAAAACACAGACTGGAAGCAAACGGGTCGCCATCACGCACTCATTTAACTATCTCCTCCTCCTCCTCCTCCTCCTCCTCCTCCTCCTCTTCTTTCTTTTATTGTTTTCTTTCCAAACGTAAGTAAATTTTCTCTTCTTCTTCCCCTCCTCTTTCTTTTATTCCTTCTTTCCCTCCAAACATAAGTAAGTTCTCTTTTCCTCCTCCTCCTCCTCCTCCTCCTCCTCCTCCTCCTCCTCCTCCTCCTCCTCCTCCTCCTCCTTCTCCTCCTGCTCCTCTTCCTTTTCCTCCTCCTCTTCTTCTCTCTCCTAGTCCTTCTTTCCTTTCTAAGTCAAAATGTGATGCGAATTTTCAACGTACAAGAAGCGTGGACCGTTCATCTCATTCGTTCAAGTTTCCTGTCGTTCGCCGAGATGAAAACACGCAAAATTTGGTCATATGTACGTGGAATCTCCGCCGTTTATGCGCTTTTAACTCTTAACTCTCTCGTTTCTCACTGGTTTCTCTTATTTATTTGCTCATCTGGCGGGCGGTTCAGGGTTTCTTGTGGCAATTCTTTATTCTTCATGTCTGTTCACTTTTCCTCAAGTCTCGCACCCTCACGCGGCTCTGTTCTGACGTTTCCTCCTCACATGCCTCCAAGGGGTAAGCTAATTAAGTAACTCACCTGTGTGCTTGTTCAGAGAGGCTTGGGACTGTCTTAGAGCACGCGAGAGAGAGAGAGAGAGAGAGAGAGAGAGAGAGAGAGAGAGAGAGAGAGAGAGAGAGAGAGAGAGAGAGAGAGAGAGAGAGAGAGAGAGTGTGTGTGTGTGTGTGTGTGTGTGTGTGTGTGTGTGTGTGTGTGTGTGTGTGTGTGTGTGTGTGTGTGTGTGTGTGTGTGTGTGTGTGTGTGTGTGTGTGTGTGTGTGTTCTATGGTAGTTCATATCTGTCACTGGAAACTTATTTTTTCTTCTGTGCTTTAAGAATATTGTTTTAGAATTTAAATAAGAAAAAAGTCGATAGAAAATTAATAAATCAAAATGTACACTGTTGTTATATAAAAAACTATTTTCACACCTATCTACCTATGTGTGTGTGTGTGTGTGTGTGTGTGTGTGTGTGTGTGTGTGTGTGTGTGTGTGTGTAGTGTGTGTGTGTGTGTGTGTACTCGAGCGCGTCTGTATACCTACGTGTAAGCCCAAACAAGTCACTGTTCTGTAGCCGCAAGCCACATCGAGTGATATATCCAGGCATTCATCAGTGTTTGCGTTGCTTTGGTCCCGCCGCCGCCTGCCCCGCGCTGGTGAGGACACTCTGGGAATTAATAGTCGCCTTGGGGATTATTTACTTAGCCAGCTCGTCCTTCCTGCAGTAACTCAAGTGGTAATTTCCTGTTCCTTCGTCGCCTCTCGTGTTTTGCAAGTGACGACGCGGCTGTGAAGGGTAAAATATGAAAAAAAGATGGATGAATAACCGCGCTTTCTCTCTCTCGGTAATGGTTCCTCTTCCCGTCACCGTCACTGTAAATCAACGTAAGAGAAAAAAGTGTAAGGGAGGTACTGTGTATATTCCTGGTGCCTAATACGACTGAAGCTCCACGCAAGGTTTCGTTGATAATTTACAGTACGGTTTGTGTCAAGATATTTCTCCTGCGTGGTGAAAATCATGGTGTTTTTTTTTTATTGGTATTAAGTCATTTTCTCCTCCGGCTGTCAGTCATCGGGGTGTTCATTAAGTTGAATCTTTATAACTGTTTAGTCTGTCATAGTCTTCCTTCCAGCCTGTCAGAGTATTTGTTTCTTATGATTAAATTTAAGTACCTGGCTGTCTGCATCATGTCACGCTCATAACGGCGGAGCATTCTGGGAGGGTAAAATATTCTGAACCACAGATGTGTTGGCAGGTGTGCTCGACAGGTGTGCTAGACAGGTGTGGTGAAAAGGTGTGCTAAAGGTGAGGTGAGGCAGGTACACACCGCCTCACCTGGGAGAATATTACACCTGAATCTAAGGTAAGAGTTTAGGGAAAAGTATACACACATGAATTGAGATAGGATAGATAGATAGAAAGATAGATAGATAAATATATAAATAGATAGATAGATAGATAAATAGATAGATAGATAGACAGATAGATAAATAGATAAACAGATAGATAGATAGATAAATAGATAAATAGATAAATAGATAGATAGATAGATAGATAGACAGGTAATTGCACTGTTCACAAAACGGAATATATATATATCTAATAAAAGAATAGTTATTTTTTTTATACCAATGTAGTTAAGAGTCACAATATTCTTAACCTACAAAGGGAATAAAAGGGAAAGTTATAAGTGACATCTGGCGAACTAAGCACCACAACACACACACACACACACACACACACACACACACACACACACACACACACACACACACACACATACAAAGATCTTAACACCTTCAGTACCATGACGCGTTTCCACATTCATTCTGCTTACTATTTGCTGATTTCAAACACCTTTAAAAACTTATGTGGGGAATTAAAATAGTGAAGACTGTGACCATTAATCTTCTGACCTCCAAAGACCCTTGGTAATGTCAATAAAATGCTCTAATCGTACACAAATCTAGCGTAAAAATGTAGTACTGAAGGGGTCAAGCACCGAATCACACCAGCCACAAGGACACAGAGAAGGCGGCGACGAGCAGTAACTAACGCCCTCTAGTGGATCCCTTGACGTCACACGGAGGCAGCAGGAGTTCAATCAAATGGGGAAGTCGCTTGTAAGGCTCGGAAAAACACCAGGCGCTCGCCATAAATCGCTAACACACACTCATGCTAGTTACTTCGCTATTAAACCCCAGTGACGAATGATTTAATGGCAGAGATCAGCGGAGTGAATTGTCCAATGAAGGAGTGGTAAGCTGCGCCACCACCATCACCACCACCACTACCATCACCACCGAGGCTACCTGTTGTAATTAAGGGAGCAGTTTGAGTCTTACCTGTTACTAAATCATCACCGTGACGGATGTGTAATGTATGGAAATATTCTTTTTTTTTATCTTAGAGCTTTGATCAATGTTTAGTGAGCAAGAACAATTTATTATTCTTCCTCTTCCTCTTCTTCTTCATAATCAGCATCCTCTCACCGATTCCTCTCTCTCTCCCTCTCTCTCTCTCTTTCACTCGCTCTCTCTCTCCCTTTTAGTTTAGTAAGATAAAATTACATTCGTCAACACACACACATATTTTTCACGCAAAGATTAGAATTGGAGACAACCAGTTTGGGGACCGGCACCTCAGTGGGCGTTTTCTTTTCAATCAATGTGTTGCCTTTGTCTTTTCCCTCATACATAAAAAAGAACAATGTATTATCTCTTTTATTCCTCCTCATCTTCTCTCTCTCTCTCTCTCTCTCTCTCTCTCTCTCTCTCTCTCTCTCTCTCTCTCTCTCTCTCTCTCTCTCTCTTTTCCTACTTCAATCTTTGTTTTTCTTTAATCATATTTTTCCCTTCCTTGAACTCTCTCACCCCATCATCCTCTCTACTTCCTCCTTCTATTCCTCCCATTTCCTCCATCCACTTTCTTCATCGTCCTTCCTTTCCTTTATTCTTTTCCCATTCCTCTCTCTCTCTCTCTCTCTCTCTCTCTCTCTCTCTCTCTCTCTCTCTCTCTCTCTCTCTCTAAATGAAGAAACTTTTTACTTTTAACAAATTAAAAAATAACAATCTCTTGATGCTAAATGAATTAATAAATGGCAAAATACTTCACTCACTCACTCACTCACTCACTCACTCACTCACTCACATCCAGCAGGTCACCGTCTCTCCGTCACAAGGCAATTTCATTAAATCCTGACAGGTATTTTTTTTCACCTGGTTAAATTAATTATCGTGAACCTTCGCATATTAATTGAAAGGAAGCGTTACACAGGTGCGTCTAGCCAGGTGAGAGAGGGAGACGCTTGAGCAGTGCCCGTGATGGTCCTAATGACGGGTTTATTGTGTGCTGTTGAGAATGTAAGCCGCTGTAGTCGTTATTGTTATTGTTGTTGATATTATTATTGTTATTATTATTATTATTATTATTATTATTATTATTATTATTATTTTTGCTATAGTAGTAGTAGAAGTGGTGGTGGTAGTAGTAGTAGTAGTAGTAGTAGTAGTAGTAGTAGTAGTAGTAGTAGTGGTGGTAGTAGTAGTAGTAGTAGTAGTAGTAGTAGTAGTAGGAGTAGTATTTTGGCTAACTCTCTAGGACCTGCAAGGGAACTGGCAACTAAGTGTTTTTTTTTTTTTCATGTTACTCTTGGCCATCTTTCCCTTCTTATATTAAAAGTAGTAGTAGTAGTAGTAGTAGTAGTAGTAGTAGTAGTAGTAGTAGTAGTAGTAGTAGTAGTAGTGGTGGTGGTGGTGGTGGTGGTATTATTATTACCACGTATAATCATGAAACATTTCTTTTACCATGCGAAATAAAAGACTTTCCCCACAAATATTCAACAAAAATCATCCCCATAGTAACGTAACAATAAATATAGAAACAAAATTCGCAACAAATAGAAAAAAAACGAAGATAAATAACACACAATATTTGACAAGAGGAGACGTGCCGAGTTGCCAAGAGTCTCCAAATCTTTAACTTCCACACTGACTTTTAAACTCAGGGAAAAGGATAAAGACCCAAAAAATATTAATACTCCAAAGACTGACAGCTTCCCAAACTTGCTGATAGTCGGGGAACAATCTCAGGAACTTCATAAAATATTCAGACACGCGCGTAGCTTTTATCTAATCCCAGTCAGAGTTGTTTCAGTTGCACCGAGGACCTTTCCACTCCATGCTTGCTTCTCCATTAGACTTATCACGGGGTTACTCTTAAAGGTCATCGCCTCAGAAATTACTTAAGTTACCCCTGTACGAGTGAGGTGAGTGTCTACGTTTTCTTTTTAATATATATTCTTTTCTCTTTCGTGATATTATGAAATGGAGCTGGATTTTATATTTTAATTGGAGGAAAAGAAGGAAGAGGAAGAGGAGCAGGAGGAGGAGGAGGAGGAGGAGGAGGAGGAAAGAAGAGGAGGAGAGTTCACACGTCAATAATATTCAAATCATAAAAGAGACGAAAAAAAAAAAAATGAAAAAATAAAACATGAAGCTGAAAGACACAAAGAAACAGACAGACAGACGGACAGACAGACACACAGACAGACAGACAGACAGACAGACAGATAAACATGCTGATGGATGGACAGGTAGAATATGTAAACAAACAACAATAAAAAACGAACCATACAATCCAACACAACTTATAAGGTCAATGTTATCCTGTAAAGGAGGAGGAGGAGGAGGAGGAGAAGGAGGAGGAGGAGGAGGAGGAGGAGGAGGAGGAGGAGGAGGAGGAGGAGGAGGAGGAGGAGGAGGAGGAGGAGGAGGAGAAGAAGAAGAAGAAGAAGAAGAAGAAGAAAAAAGAAAAGAAAGAACAACAACAACAACAACAACAACAACAACAAAAACAAGAACAAGAACAAGAACAAGAACAAGAAGAAAAAGGAGAAGAAAAGAAGAGAAAGAAAAAGAAAGAAAAGAAAATGAAAAGAAGAAGAAGAGGACAAGAAAAAGAATAAAAAGAAAAAGAAAAGAACGAAAAATAAAAAGAAAACTACAAAAATAAGAAAGGAAAGAAAACAAGAAAAAAACAAGAAAAGGGAAAGAAAAAGCAAAAAAAAACAAGAAAACAAAACTACGACCACCACCACCACCACCACCACCAGACAGCCACACCTGCCACCCACAGAGCACTAGGTGTTGGTGCATGCTGCGTCTACTACTAACTAAACCATTCCTATACACTCGCCACATCATTAGAGAGGCACAGCGACACTCCACGAGGCTCTTAACAACCTTCTCGCCCCTCTGTACTGCACTGCTCAGGATTCTGCACATCAGGTAACGTCTATCAGCGCTGTGTCTCGTTTCTAACACCTGACTTGATTGCCTGCCCTCGTGTTAAGCCATTCAATACAGGGATGCGTTTTTATCTCGAGATTTGTGTACGATTAGACCATTTTATTGACATTAGCAAGGGTCTATGGAGGTAAAATGGTTGATAGCCAGTCTTCACTATTTTAACCCCTTCAGTACTGGGACGCATTTTTTTACCTTCAGATTTGTGTACGATTAGACCGTTTTATTGACATTAGGAAGGGTCTATGGAGGTCAGAAGATTGATGGTCACAGTCTTCACTATTTTTAACCCTTCAGTACTGGGACTTGTTTTTACCTTAATATCTGTGTATGATTAGACTATTTTATTGACATTAGGAAGGGTCTATGGAGGTCAGAAGGTTGATAGTCACAGTCTTCACTATTCTTAACCCCTTCAGTACTGGGATGTATATTTTACCTTGAGATTTGTGTATGATTAGACTATTTTATTGACATTAGGAAGAGAGTTGTCTACATACACGCATTCATACATTCATAGTCTTTGCAATACCATACAGACTCATTAAAAGAAATGCATGAATGATACATAAAGTTCAATCACACACACACACACACACACACACACACACACACACACACACACACACACACACACACACACTCACACTACAACGATCTTCATTCTCAGCATCGTCATCAGCAGCACGCCTTTACTACTCCTCTCACGCCCCCTGAGATACTGCCTCCTCACGCCGCGGCCGCAGACACAGCCTCCGTGCCCTGAACTCTGTATTACCGGGATAAGAACGTTCAGCTGTGCCAATCAAGGCGGGAAGTGCTGCGCATAAATATTCCAGCCGGGAGGAGGCGGGAAGGGGCGGGAGATTGCGGGAGGAGGATGTAGGATGAAGTTCAGAGCGTCGCGAACAATGATAGCCTGTAACAGGAGCCCGCACGTCTGCAGCCTCGTAAAATGCCCTTAATGTCATCACCAGAGACGCGGTTAGCAGGAAGTTGCCAGGCAGTTACAGGAATGAAAGGTGTAAGTTGTGAGTACAGGATGAAAGAGGAGGAGGAGGAAGAAGAAAAAAAAAAAAAAAAAGGAGGAGGAGGAGAAGGAGGAGGAAGACCAGGAGTGAAAGAAGCCTCATTACACAGTTAGGAATGAGAGAGGAGAGAGAGAGTGGGTGAGGGGAGACTGGTTAAAAACTGGTGATGAAGTGAAGTCCCCGCAATGCTGCACTGGTGGACTGGTGGACTGGTAAACTGATGGTACGTGTCTAAGTGTCTGGCGGACTGACTGGCTCTTCATAACCTCTAAAGCCGGGCCATCTTTTAGCGCCTCCTGTTCATTGCGGAGAAGACGAGCTTGCCGGCAACTCGTGGCCTCGTAATTTACCACTGATGGGCAGCGATTCTGAGGCTGATCGCCCTTAGCTACTGGGAACTGGGGAGAGTGTCCGCGTTCTGAGCCTCAACCCTTCACCGTCTCGCACTTCCCTTACGATCCATAATGTGTGAGAGGAGCAACGCAGCGAGACAGACCCAGGAAATGCTAACGTCTCTTTCCTCGCCTCTGATCAGTCAAATAGCGGCCACATCCTCAGAATCCCTTCCTTATAACGATAGAACGAACACACGGCTCTCTCCTCCTCCTTCTCGTCCTCCTCCAGGCAGTAAACACTTAAGAGAAGCACAGAACGCGTCACTTAGGTCACAGAAACAGACATTCTCAGCCTTCTCCCCCAAGCAGCGCCACCCCAAGCACACCGTTATGTGTTAATGCTCCAGCGATTGAGTGCGGCTAAACTGCAACATAGAACGAGGACGGGGAGTAGTGGTAGTAGTAGCAGTAGTAGTAGTAGTAGTAGTAGTAGTAGTAGTAGTAGTAGTAGTAGTAGTAGTAGTAGTAGTAGTAGTAGTAGTAGTAGTAGTAGTAATAGTAGTTTAGGAATAAAGGAAAGGAAAGCAGCAATAACGGTAGGAAGGGACTGAGGAGGAAGGAAAAAGTCATACCATTATCATTAACAGAGCGAGTATCTGGAATTAGAAGATACGAAGTGAGAGGAGGAAGAATAAGAAGGAGGAGGAGGAGGAGGAGGAGGAGGAGGAGGAGGAGGAGGAGGAGGAGGAGGAGGAGGAGGAGGAGGAGGAGGAGGATCAAAGACACAGTTAGGGCAGTGTTCTTGCTTACAAGTTACGACACAATAAATATCAATTAGCAATCATTAGAGTGCATTACCGCTGTCACTAATGAGACTCCCACAGTACCGCGGCGGCCAGGCACAGGTAAGCTTCAGCCAATTAACCTGTGATTAGAGAAATGAAGCTCTCCTGAAGCAGTGAGCCTTAGCACGACACACACACGCAACTCGCCCGAAGGTTAATGGAAATTGAACGTGTTTTAGCAATCAAGCGTTGAGCAACAGACCCACACGCTGCGCCTCACTGCCTTTCGCAACGCACACTCGTTAAGAAGGGTAGCAAATAAATCGAAAATAAATAAAAAAAGATATCTCAGGGGTTCGTTCTAAAGCACCAATTGGCTACACTACATTAAAAGGTACACGTAAACATCTTGCTCACGTACACACACGCAAGAGGCAACTTTACGATGTCTTCGCAACCGGAACGTAAGTAAGGTGTAATGGAAGATGATTTTACGATCTTTTCATTACAAGGACGCAAGTGAAGTACGAAAACCAGAGGGGAACTTAACGAAATACGAAATGGGACTCATAGAGGAAGTGAGGAAAAGAGAATAGAAAGAAAGAATAGTAGTAGTAGTAGTAGTAGTAGTAGTAGTAGTAGTAGTAGTAGTAGTAGTAGTAGTAGTAGTAGTAGTAGTAGTAGTAGTACAGACTTTTCACTTGTACATCAAAAAAAGTTATTAAAAAAGTAAAAAGAGAAACAAAAGAAAATAAATAACTACACCTAGAACAAAATGAGAGAGAGAGAGAGAGAGAGAGAGAGAGAGAGAGAGAGAGAGAGAGAGAGAGAGAGAGAGAGAGAGAGAGAGAGAGAGAGAGAGAGAGAGAGAGAGAGAGAGAGAAAAAGGATATACATAGATTGAAAACACCCTCTCAAGATCACCGAACACACACACACACACACACACACACACACACACACACACACACACACACACACACACACACACACACACACACACACACACACACACACACACACTGAGCCCCCCGCGGCGTCTTGAGGATCAGGGAAAGAAGAATACGATAAGATATAATGGAACCCAATACTGTTTTGGCTTTATTTAATCGAATTTCGCTTACCTTTGCATTGGCCAGATGTTATGAAGGAGGGACTGGAGAGAGAGAGAGAGAGAGAGAGAGAGAGAGAGAGAGAGAGAGAGAGAGAGAGAGAGAGAGAGAGAGAGAGAGAGAGAGAGAGAGAGAGAGAGAGAGAGAGAGAGAGAGAGAGAGAGAGAGAGAGACTTTTCTATCATTAATCAACAGCGTATATATGTATGAGTATATATGTATGTTTGTATGTATGTATGCATGTATGTATGTATTGCTGGAACACATACATAATTCTGTGACTCATGAAAGGCTGTTACGTTAAGTATACAATAGAGAAAGAAGATAATGCATACACTCTCTCTCTCTCTCTCTCTCTCTCTCTCTCTCTCTCTCTCTCAGTTCTACTCATCCAACACCATAACAACCACTAAAATATCACGAGAAAGAAAACGTAAGGAACACAAGGGGAGACTCACACAAAACCCTCTTAAAAACACCTAAAATAGAACCACAAACCTGTCTATTTCGCACCTCACTAAGGCAAAACCACCAGGAAATTCATCAAAGAGAGAGAGGGCCAAAAGTAAGCATAGAAGCGACGGTACCACGGGTTTAAAAGGCTGCGAGAGATCAGGGAAGGGCGTGGACACCTTAATTAGCAGGTAGTATTGATAGGCGCACCTGGATCTACGTCAGGTATTAAGGATCATAAGAGTTTAATGATACCTTGACATGCAAACTCGTCCCTGAAAGTTAAAGTGCCGAGGAGGAGGAGGAGGAGGATGATGAGGAGGAGGAGGAGGAGGAGGAGGAGGAGGAGGAGGAGGAGGAGGAGGAGGAGGAGGAGAAAGAAGAAGAAGAAGAAGAAGAAGAAGAAGAAGAAGAAGAAGAAGAAGAAGAAGAAGAAGAAGAAGAAGAAGAAGAAGAAGAAGAAGAAGAAGAAGAAGAAGAAGAAATAAATAAAGAAAGAACATGAACAAAAAGAACAAGAACAAAAAGGGTTAGGTTAGGTTAGGTTACATTAGGTTAGGAAGAAGAAGAAGAAGAAGAAGAAGAAGAAGAAGAAGAAGAGGTTAGGCTAGCTTAGGTTAGATAAGGAAGAAGAAGAAGGAAAAAAAAGGAGGAGGAGGAGGAGGACGAAGACGAAGAAAGAAAGGAAGGAAAGAAGAGAGAAGGAGGAAAATTGGAGGGGAGGGAGGAAGAGAGAGGAGGTGAGGAGAGGTGTTTGGCTGTCAAGTGTGTGCTATCGAAGTCTTTATTTATCTCTTGTTTTCCACGCAATACAAAGCGAGTGGCCAGAAGAAGATGCATGGAAGTGTTGCAAGGGTGATTCACTGCCTGCACTCACTGCCTCCGTAAGCCTTTTGTCTTTCTGCCCTTTTGTTTTTTTATCTCTGAATTAATCTCTCTTCCTGTTCAACTGCCAGCCTCTCTGTCTCTCTCTCTCTCTCTTTCTCTCTTTATTTGTATTTCACTATCTCTATTGATCTTTGAGTATTTTGTTTTTCCTATATATTTCTTCACTTATATCATTCGTTTTACTTCATTTTCTGGTCATCTGTCTATTTATCTATCAGTTTTGAACGAAAGTATAGACATTTCACTCATCTGACCACTTTTTCCATCACTTATCATCTATCATCCTATCACCGTTGTTGCTTATCCACATTATACCACTGAATTCATAAATATAATCACATGCCTACGTATTTATCCAGCACTGCAATTGTAGATACTCTTCTCTCTTTGCTTCTGCTTTCCTATCAATAATCATCCATCCGTCACCTAATTACCATTCTCACCTGTCTGTTTGCAGTCGATCCTGGATGAGCAAACACGCGGCTTACCTGAAAAGATAGATTTGCATAATTAATTTAACATCTCACTCAGCGGTAACAACAACAGGTCCATTAATCTTCTGAATTAAACCCTTGACGCTTCTATTATTTGTGATGCATCGATTTTGCACATATGAATAGTGTACTCTCCCTCTCCTTCTCCCTCTCCCTCTCCCACAGGTGTGCCTCAGGGTTCACGTGAGTCATTAGGTCAGGTGGCAAGGGCTCACCAGGGGACGCCAAGTGGAACGCGATCCCTCGATGTGGCAACACTGATCGCCAACCTCAAAATATTGGCTGGTGTCACGAGAGTCACGAACATCACTTTCCCCACCTCCCTTCCCCGCCTACCGCTTCCTCGCCTCCCAGCCTCCTGCCTCCCACTCCACCCGCCTCCCCGCCAGGCCGCTGTAGTGATGCAAGGGACGCTACACTAATACTATTCCAGCTCCTACTACTATTACTACTATCTTTTCTATGAAAGTGGGGAGTGGGCCAGAGGCAAAAGAAAAAATATAATGTAGCGCACTTAGTTGCCAGTCCCCTTGCAGGTCCTAAAGATAAATGTGTCACAGCTATTTCTACTAATGCAACAAAGACTACCTGGGGAAAAAATCAGATCTTTTTCGCCTCCATTATGTTACCGTTAACTAGTGAAAATGAAACTACTACTACTACTACTACTACTACTACTACTACTACTACTATTATTACTACTACTACCATACACCACGCTCCTACTAAAAACACCAATCATTCACATGTCTCCAAGGCACAGTACTCGCAGAATATCACGCCCCGAACCTGCAGGAAGCGGCGGGGGGAAATTATACATCCTCTTTGATATACTTCGACTCATTACCGTGGGAGAGAGAGAGAGAGAGAGAGAGAGAGAGAGAGAGAGAGAGAGAGAGAGAGAGGGAGAGTTTAAGCTTGAATGAATCTAAGAGAGAGAGAGAGAGAGCACCACCATCTAAGGAAAGGAGACTAGACCGCTACCTGTTCTTACCTGTTGTTACTCACCTGTCCATTAATCAGTGAGACAAACAGGTAGAAGGAGACGGTGGAGGATAAATGTTGGGAGGCTGACATGAGACTTTTTCGGTGTGAATTTATGGCGAATTTAAAAGCCGCTAGTGTGTAATTAATCTGAAGGTGTATTTGTTTAGTAATTCCTATCCCTAGACATTATTATACGTTTGATTCTATATTGTGACGTAAGACGGCTATAATTTCCCGCTTTATTTATTGGCGATTTTTTTCTAGTGTCGTTTGATTCATTCCCAGGCTCTGAATTTGCTCAGTTACTCGTGGTTAGTAAGAATATATTAAGTTTGTAAGTTTGTTAAGATGGGGTGAATTTTTTTTTTTTCAAGGCCTGTAGTGGATGAATATCAGGGAATGTTTGGATGGCTCTTATACATGTGTCTCTCAGAATTACAGTCATTATAAGCAGTGTTTTTCATTATCCACTTCAGTGCCATGACGCGTTTCCATATTCATTCTTCTTACTATTTAGTGATTTTATACAGCTTCAGAAACTCATGTGGGGGATTAAAATAGTGAAGACTCTGGCCATTAATCTTCTGACCTCCATAGACCCTCCTCAATGTCAATAGAATCGTCTAATCACACACAAACATATGGTAAAAATGCGTCCCAGTGAAGGGTTTAATCACTAATTTCTATACCTTTGCCTCCTTCACTCCTTCCTGACACCTTCCCTCAGAATATCAGTGAGGCGGCGTTCTTCTGCGCCGCCTCCAGCCAAGGTCAGCCACTCCTCGTATAAATAGAGAGAAAAAACAGGCCATGGTTCGAGAAGACATTAAGACAAGTGTAAACATTGAAATACATCACGACCACCTTCCTCTCCTCGTCAGGCTGAAAACGTTCTGAAGGGAAAAGCGTCAGGCCTTCCCAGTCACTCAAGAAAAGGATTTGAATAGATATAAGAACAAGGAAGCTGCGAGAAGTCAATTGGTCTACACGTGACATTTGGTTTAACGTACATTTACCTGTCATTCATACCCCAATTAATGTATAAACTAGAGACGAGTAGCCACTAACACCTTAATTGTTCTTATTTCAGTCATTTACTCGTCTTTTAGAACCAAATTTCGCTCTTCTTGTCATCATTAACCACTTCAATACTGGGACACATTTTTACCTTCAGATTTGTGTAAGATTAGACCATATTATTGATATTAGGAACGGTCAATGGAGGTCAGAAGATTAATGGCCACAGTCTTCACTATTTCAAATCCCACATGAGTATCTGAAGCTGTATAAAATCACCAAATAGTAAGCAGAATAAATATGAAAACGCGTTCTGGTACTGAAGAAGTTAATGTGTAAACCAGTGATGAACAGCCAGGGACACATTAACTATTGAATTTATTCCATGCATTTAATCACCTATTAGAACCGAACTTCGCTCTTACTCTTGTCATCATCAAATCAAACGAAGAATAAATATAAAAGACACAATAAATAAAAAGAATTACTGGTTTAACTCCTTCAGTATCATGACGAGTTTTCATATTTTTCTCTGCTTACTATTTGGCGATTTTACAAAGCTTCAGAAACTTATATTAGGATTAAAATAGCGAAGACGGCTTTAGTTAACCTTCTGCTCTCCATAGAAACTTCCTAATGTGAATAAAAATCTAAATATACCAAAACTCGTGGTCAAAATGAGTCCCAGTACTGAAGAGGTTAAGAGCAAGAACCACACTGGCTTTCCCTTTAAAATACTTCATCTATTGCTCACCCAACTCACAAGAGGACAAATTACATGACCCGGAGAGGAATAAGATGACCTCACCTGCCATTCCGCGCCAGTGAGAACAGAGAACACGGCAAAAATAGACTGGAAAGAGGGAGAGAAGGGAAAAAAGTAGTAAAAATCATGGAAATAAAAAAGGTGCAAGAATGTGCCGGCAGTCTCGTGACACACCCGATTCCTCCCCCGTCACGTTACGCTTCAGGGATCAGCGGAGGTTAAGGAAGGTTTGCACAATTCCCAGTTCTGGTCGTAAGAAAAGAGCAGGCCCCAGTGTGCCTCCCTAGGGGTCCCACACGCCGCCCTCCTTCGCCTCAATCCTCGCCCCGCCCTGACACTGCGCCACGCCACCTCGTCTGCCTCGTCTGCTTCGTTTCCCGCCTTACAACTCGCTTTTCCACCTCTGTTATCCGTTTTTTGTCTCCCTGTTCGTTTTATCTGTTCATTTTCTATCTCTTTATCCATTTTCTACGGTTCTCATTGACTCGTTTTCTTTCTTTATCAATTTTGTATGTCTGTCTTCTTAAAACTTGTCACGTTTTCTATTTTCACCTTACTCTCTTTTCCCATTTTCTCTCATGTTCAGTTTTTCTTTTTCTTATTTTTTCATCTGTTTGTATAATTTTTTTTCACTTCATTTCTCGTCTTTTTTTTCCTTTTTTTTCATCGACTCAACGTTACATTTTAATTGCTGGCTTAACCCTTTGAAGACATGTATAGACCTAATCTAACCTAATCCAACCCAACACAACCCAAACCAACCCAACCTAACCAAACCTTACCTTACCTAACTTAACCTAACCTAACCTAACCATACCTAACACAAATCAACTTAACCTAACATTACCTAACATAACTTTATCCCTTCAGTACTGGGACACATTTTTACCTTGAGATTTGTGTACAATTAGACCATTTTATTGACATTAGGAAGGGTCTATGGAGGTCAGAAGATTAATGGTTAGAGTTTTCCCTATTTTAATCCCCCACATAAGTTTCTGAAGCTATAAAAATCATCAAATAGTAACCAGACTACTGAAGGGTTCAATCTAATCTAACCTAACCTAACCTAATCTCTAATGTTCTTTTTTTTTATCTTGAAGTCTACAGGTCTTTTTTTTTTTTTTAACCTCCTAAATATTGAAAGCTACTGCAGAGGGTTTTAAGATCGTCTCGCCTCATCACCTACCTCAGTTCTCCTCCCGCCTTCTTCCCACCTAATGCTTCCTAACACTCTCTTCTTCGTCTCTATAATTTATTTACTTCCTTTACACCACTTCAGTTACTCCCCCAAAGACAGAAAAAAGGAGGAAAAAAAGGAGTAAGGAAGAAGACACCAAGAATATGCACGTTTTTTGTGTTTCTGTCTGTCTCTGTCTCCCTCTCTCTCTCTCTCTCTCTCTCTCTCTCTCTCTCTCTCTCTCTCTCTCTCTCTGACAAAGGGTTACAGATTTATTCCACCATTTTTCTATTTGAGATTTTTCAGGTAATTCATTTTATTTTTCCTATTTTAACGTCGATGTCTTCATAGATTTGAGCATTTCCAAAGATTTCATTAGTGTGTGGTCATGTGTGTGGTTTTCCCTATATTTCTCTCTCCATTTCAAGTATTATTTTCTCTCTCTCTCTCTCTCTCTCTCTCTCTCTCTCTCTCTCTCTCTCTCTCTCTCTCTCTCTCTCTCTCTCTCTCTCTCTCTCTCTCTTTAAACTTTCCTCCACTTTCATCACGAACCTTCCTTCATTCTCTCCATCACTGTCTTCCTGTTTAACTTCTCTCTCTCTCTCTCTCTCTCTCTCTCTCTCTCTCTCTCTCTCTCTCTCTCTCTCTCTCTCTCTCTCTCTCTCTCACCATCCTTGTAAAACACCTAAATATCTTCTAATTCAGCATAAACACTCCTCTAAGGCAGAAACGGAGAGGAGGCAATGAGGCAACATACAACAACCTCCTCTTCTTCCTCCTCCTCCTCTTCCTCCTCCTCCTCTGCCCAGAACTTGACGCACACGCAAACACTTTCTCATGAATAATAATCACACAATTATCGAAGGAAAATAATCCCGGAATACAATTAAGGCGGGGCAGGGCGAGGACTGGAGCTCAACACACCTGGAATAGCGGCCAGCAGTGCGCCAGGTAGGTAAAGCTTACAATAAACACACGGCAAGGCTTCAGAAGGGCGGTCCGCATTACTCACAGGTATAAACAAGGTGAGTATTCGTGCTAATTATACCCCAGATCGATGCTGCGCGAGAGGAGACCCACGCAGCCACAAGAAGGTGTTCCCTGTACTCTCTGAATCCATGCACGCAATTTCCATCACAGCGCGGTGACATTAATGACCTCTTGTACCTGGCGCGGCTAAATCAACCTAACCTCATACCTGCAAATCAATTCCTGAAAGGACGGTTTTTCTGGAAGGGCAAAAACGACGCTTTGGAAATCATGTTCGCCTCGAGTCAGAGCAAATAGAGTAAGCAATGACATGTTTCACTCCAGAGTCTCATACGAGCAATTTGTACGGCCGGCGAACTCATGACAGACCGCACGACCACTATGAATACATGCATAAGTCTGTGTGTGTGTCTGTCCAGCGGCTGCGTGTCGGGGCGGCCAGCCAAGAGTCGCCCCGCCCTACGCGTTAACACTCCGCTATCTTGTCTTGCTACAAAAACACACGAGAGGATTTTCCCCGGCCAGAATTTCGGTGGTTTATGTTTATGCGTCTCGAGAGAGGAATTTCAGCGCAAGATTCAAAGAGTGTGTTATGAGCCCTTGACGTGTTGCTCTCTCCTCTCCTCCCTCTCCTTTCCTCCATCACCTCCACCTCTGTCTTTCTTCCACATCATCACCACTCCACATATCTCCCCTCCTCTACACCTTTTTCTCACCCCCTCCATTTACCTCCACCTCCCTGCATCTCCTTTCTCCCCCTCACTACTCGTTACTCCCTCCTCATACCACCTCCTCCTTCATCTTCCCTCTCCCTCTCTCCACCTTCTGGCCCCAAACATGAAAAATAGCAGAGTCGGTGAAGCCAAAGCCAAGCCTGGGTGGATGTGTGGCTTGTTTATCCTGCCTCAGACCAATTTTTCGCTCCACGTAGCTTGTTAAAAGGTTGGGGTGGACCCTCACGCCCACGCCCTAACAGTGGCTTTTTGTCCATCATGGGCGTGTTCTTGTTCCGACCGGTGTGTGTGTGTGTGTGTGTGTGTGTGTGTGTGTGTGTGTGTGTGTGTGTGTGTGTGTGTGTGTGTGTGTGTGTGTAAGCGGTTTCTTCTCGTACTTTGCCCTTTTTTCCGAGTTGCGTGTAAGTGCGTTTGTGTCGGCGCCCTCTGTGTGTGTGTGTGTGTGTGTGTGTGTGTGTGTGTGTGTGTGTGTGTGTGTGTGTGTGTGTGTGTGTGTGTGTGTGTGTGTGTGTGTGTGTTTACGCGCGTTCCCTTACACTCATAATGTTCACAGCTCATTTTCTACATGACAAACACGGAGGACGCGACACTTAGCTTAACCAAGACCCACAAAACACAACAAACATAACAATAAACAGTAAACAGTAAACAATGAACAGTAAACAAACCAAGCGAGGCGTAAGACAAAATGAAAAAGTATATTAACGGTACCAAAGAACAAAATCCAACCTCCATAGCTATTTAGGAAGTAAGAAGGGTATTTTAAAGCCACAAAAACAGAGATGGATTGAAATGTGACTTTTTAATTCCTAACACTCACAACGGTCACCCTTACAACAACACCCTGCTTCACCTCTCACCCTAAAAACCGGTCCCTCTCTCTCTCTCTCTCTCTCTCTCTCTCTCTCTCTCTCTCTCTCTCTCAATTCAGCAGACACATCTTTCCTTCTTTTTTCACATTGTTTCTCTCTCTTTCTTTCTCTCAAAATTTATTCTCTTTTAGTCTCTCTCTCTCTCTCTCTCTCTCTCTCTCTCTCTCTCTCTCTCTCTCTCTCTCTCTCTCTCTTCACTAATCTCCCTTCCCTAATTATTTTCTCTCCATTTTCTTTCCTGTTACTCTATTTCCTCCTTCCTGGCTTTCTCTCTCCTTCCTCTCTCTAGTTCCTCTATCTCTCTCTCTCTCTCCTTCCTCCTCTCTTCTCTTGCTAATAAAACTTAACCCCTTCAGCACTATGATGCGTTTCCATATTCACTCTGCTTACTATTTGGTGATTTTATACAGCTTGAAAAACTTATGAGGGGATTAAAATGGAGAAGACTCTAGCCATTAATCTTCTGACCCCCATAGACCCTTGCTAATGTCAATAAAATCGTCTAATCATGCCCAAAACTCATGGTAAAAAATATGTCCCAGCACCGAAGAGGGTAACTATCCCTTTCATCATTGTTAAATACTGTTCACTAGCTGATCTTGACTCCCACAGCTCTTCAACACCTTTACAAACTCACAGCCTCCCTTTCTCCTTAATCCATCTCCACCACCACCACTCCCACACTCCTTCCTTGTCTCTCTCTTCCTCTCAGCTTAAGTATGTATGTAATTGTCATAGGGCGGTAGCCGGGCAAATAGGAAATAGGTTTGGGGGGTGGAAAAAAAGGCTGTAAAATCTGGAGAGTGATGATGCTTGCCTTAATTCTCCCACTGGAACAAAAGGCAACGAGTTAACACTGCAAATTTACACACTCGCCTCGCTCTCGGCTGGATAAGAGGCGTGTTGGTCCAAGAGGTGAGAGTGTCAGTGGGAGTCATCATAGGGGAACTGATGGGTGGAAAGGGAACACTCTGGCTGGTCTTCTGAAACGCTTTGCTCTCTCATCATCACTGCTCTCCAAAGGCTCCAGTTGATGATACTCGTGTTTTTAAGGGTATTTTCATGGTTCTGATGATAGACTGGTAAGATATCTGGTTTATTAAAAGAAGAAACTGTCTTGAAAAAGAGGTTAATTGTCTTTGTGGTCTTAGAAAATTTTCGTAGCGTTTTTGAATACTGATGTCTCTCTCTCTTTCTCTCTCTCTCTTCCTCTCTTCTTCTCTCTCTCTGGGATGCCAAAAGTGATAGTTAAAGAGAAAGAGGAGATAAAACACGTGTACAAACGAAGTAAATGAGAGAAAATGTGTTCAGAGAGAGAGAGAGAGAGAGAGAATGGGGAAAAAAATACAAGAAAAAAAAAGACAATGGGAAAAGAAGAAAGGGACTCGGCACCAAGATAAATAGAGACAAACAGCGAGGCGGAGACAGAGACACAGACAGCAACAGAACGACAAACAGACAGACAGGCGGAGGGACACAAAAATACGAGAACAAATAGCCAGTTTTCACAGATCCGTCACCATCAGGGAGAAGGACACCTCTCTCTCTCTCTCTCTCTCTCTCTCTCTCTCTCTCTCTCTCTCTCTCTCTCTCTCTCTCTCTCTCTCTCTGCTTCACACCTCTCCATCCAAATTCTCACTCCTTTCTCCCTCCTTCCTCCATTTCTCTCACCTTCTCTTCTTTCTCTCCTCTTCCTTCACCTCCTCCACGATTGAGAAGGAAGGAAAGAAGGAAGGAAAGATAATAAGGAAAGAATGAATGAAAATAGGTATAAAAGAAAATGGAAAAGAGAAAATGTAATATCAGGAAACGAAGAAGAGGAAAATGGATAATGAAAATGGAGGAAAAGAAAAGAGGAAAAGAGAGGAAGAAGAAGGAGAAAAGAAAGAAATGACAAAGGGAAGAGGAAAAAAGAGGCAGAAAAAGAGGAAATACAGAATGAAGGAAGAAAGATAAATAAGAAAAAATGAGAAAGGAGAGAGTGATAGATGGAAGGAATGAAAGAAAAGATGCTAAAAGGGAAGAAAAAGAAGAGAGAGATAAATGAAAAAAAAGTTACAAAGAGAAGAAGAGGAAAGGGATAAAAAAAAATGGAGATAGAGAAAGAAGGAAAAAGATAAAAAGATGAAAATAGAAAATAAAAGAAATAAAAAAAAAGATAAAAAGGAGAGAAAGGAGAAAAATAAACGGAAAAATACGAAAAGGAAGAGGAGGAAAAAGTGTAAAAGAAAATGAAAGAAAAAAATATAAAAAAGATGAAAAAAGGAGAGAAAAAAGAGAATGATAAATGGAAAAACATGAAAAGAGAAGAGAGAGAAAGAGAAAGAGATAAAAAAAAAGACT
>NC_059276.1:9347775-9360275 GCF_017591435.1 Portunus trituberculatus
CCATTTACTTCCATTTACCCTTTCCAAACAATATTTCATCCCCACTGCAGGCACCACCACCATCACCATCACCTCAACCACCACCACCATCACCATAACCTCAACCACCACCACCACCACCACGTCTACTACCACCACAACCACAACAAAAAACAAACCCATCTTACCACCAATATTCCCATGCACATTTCTCCAACACGATGACAGGAGGCATTTCCCATCTTTTCACACACTTACTCACTTATTTCAGGGCAATTAACTCCCTGGAATAGACAATTATGCTTATTACTCGCTTAAAAGGCTTCCGATAAGGCTGAGAGGAGGCGAAAAGGGCGTTAAGCGGCTGGAAATTGCATCGAAGCACTGTTTTGAAGCATGACTGATGGGTTTCTGGGCCTGCAACACCAAGAGAGTGGAGGAATAGGAGGCAGTGATGGATAGCGTGTTAGTGGGGTAGTGAGGGGGTGTGTCAGGGTGTGGGAGGGGGTGATATATGAGCCTGCGGGGGTGATGGGTGTATCTGCGGGTGTAGCGAAGGTGTGGGTGAGAGTTAAACAGCGTGGAGGAATGACTGGGAGAAGCCGGGGAGGAGACAAGGAGAAGGGGAGGAGATGAAGGGAGAGAATGAAAGTGGAGGGAAGTGGAGAGATACGTGAATGGTGGAGGTAAACAGCGAGAGATGGATAAGGAAGGGAGGAGAAGGATGAGGAGTAAGGAAGAGGAGGATGAAGGCGTTGAGATAAAAGGAGAGAAAGAGGGAGATGGAGAGAGAGAGAGAGAGAGGGGTAGGGTGCGGAAGGGTGTGTCTCCCATATGAAAAGGTGAAGCACAGGTATAAGACTCATATAGGGTGAGGAAAGGTGAGGGAGAGAGAGGGAGAGAGAGAGAGGCGGGTACAATGTGTAGGGGGTGGAGAGAAAAAGAAGAGAGGGGGAGAGACGCAACCCGGATCTAAGACTATTTATTCCAACCAGGCCCAGGAAAACGACCCTTATCTATCAACACAGTAAGGACGAGAATTTAAAACCACAACAGGGACCTTTACAAAACCCATATAACTCTAACTACAGCAAATCCAACCCCAATCAACGCAATGGAAGGCGATACGAACACACCAAAATTACCCGACATTCAACTTCCACCTATGTTACCACTGAAGGAACCGGCGGAGCTCTGTAAAGGTAAGGACGCGTGGCCTGGTTTCTGGAGGGCGTAGTAGACTTGTGTGACCTCCTGGGCGTCTCCCTGACCCTGCACGGTGAGTTGAAACAGCGTGAGTCATGGAGATGCGAGGGAAAAGCAAGTAATGTAGTGTATTTGGTGATTTACAATATCGTTAAAAGGGGATCGGACAACACCCTTTGGTCCGGTGTGTGTGTGTGTGTGTGTGTGTGTGTGTGTATGTGTCTGTCTGTGTGTGTGTGTGTGTGTGTGTGTGTGTCTTTCATGCAAGAGGGGAAGCTGGCCAAGAGCAACAAAAACTATAAAAAAAAAAAAGGCCCACTTGATTGCCAGTTCCCTTAAAGTTATGTAGAGTTAGCCAAAAGTCTGGGACAAATTTGTGTGTGTGTGTGTGTGTGTGTGTGTGTGTGTGTGTGTGTGTGTGTGTGTGTGTGTGTGTGTGTGTGTGTGTGTGTGTGTTTACTTATATATTCTACTCAAAACTCCCTTTTTTTCGTGCAAAGCAAACAGCCACGCCTCAGTAATGTGATAATGACGATGATAAACTGAAATAAAGAGACAATTTACAAACGTGATTGTAATGATTAACAGGACGTGAACAAATAAACAAACAAACAACAACAACAACAACAACAACGATAACAATAACAACGGAGGAGGAAGGAAGAAGAGGAGCAGAAAGAAAAAGAAGAAAAAGGAAGGAAAAAAACGAGAATAACAAAAAACAAGAGAAAGAACAAGAACAATAAAAAATAACACCTAAAAGAAGAAGAGGAGAAAGGAGGAGGAGGAGGAGGAGGAGGAGGAAAAAGCAACAGCAACAAGAAGAGGACGAGGAAGAGGAAGCGGACAAAACAACAAGAAGAAGAGGAAGAGAGGAGGAGGAGGAGGAGGCTACAGTGACAAAAAAACGAAAAGGAGGACAGACGAAGGAGGAAGAGGAAGAGGAGGCAACAGCAAAAAGAAGAGGAAGACGAGAAGGAAGAACACAGTAACAAGAATAGGAAGAGAAGGAGAAAAGAAACAATACCAAGAAGAAGAAGAAGAAGAAGAGGAGGAGGAGGAAAAGAAGGAGAAGGCCACAGTGACAATCTTTCCCGCCTAAATGTTTGTCCTCCGTCAGTAGCACGTAAGTTTATTTATTTATTTTGAGGGTGGCGCAGAAGGTGAGTCCCAGCCGTGACCTGAATGTGAGAGCACGTGGGCGGGGCGGGCGAGGCGGGCGGGGCGGGCGTCTATGGGGTTGATAAGAGGACACGCCCCAACTCACCTCTATTACGTACTGGCAGATTCGTAGTAGTAGTAGTAGTAGTAGTAGTAGTAGTAGTAGTATAGAGTGTTTGGTCCTTGTGATAACAGTGGATAGATTTTGGTGGTGGTGGTGGTGGTGGTGGTGGTGGTAGTGGTGGTGGTGCTAGTTTTTGCTGTTCTATTGGTGGTGGTAGTAGTAGTAGTAGTAGTAGTAGCAGTAGTGATGGTGGTGGTAGTGGTGGTAATGGTGACGGTACCCACAGTTGAAAGAGAGAGAGAGAGAGAGAGAGAGAGAGAGAGAGAGAGAGAGAGAGAGAGAGAGAGAGAGAGAGAGAGAGAGAGAGAGAGAGAGAGAGAGAGAGAGAGAGAGAGAGAATTTAATACCGTTAGAGCACCACCAAAAATATAAAATGATAATGAGGAGCATGACCTAAAATTAACATCTTACTTGAGAGAGAGAGAGAGAGAGAGAGAGAGAGAGAGAGAGAGAGAGAGAGAGAGAGAGAGAGAGAGAGAGAGAGAGAGAGAGAGAGAGAGAGAGAGAGAGGCATGTTTCTTTTCTCCTTACATCCAAGTCTGATTCATTTATTTTATTTTGTCTTCTATACTTGCCAACTTACCAGCAATGTTAACACGCGTTCATTAATAAAAACAATACTTATAATACTTTAAGTTTCGCCTCGGAATCAACACAATTAACTGGAAGGCCAATAGGGAACAGAGACACAGGTTTATTATAATCATATGCAAAGAAAAAGAAATCTATAAATGAATGCAGTTGTTTTTTTATTTGGAACATCAGAGTGAGAGAGAGAGAAGAAAGAGAGAGAGAGTCGACGAAATACAAACATCAGTAATATTTTCTCCTCTCTCTCTCTCTCTCTCTCTCTCTCTCTCTCTCTCTCTCTCTCTCTCATTGAAAGAAAAAATCCTACTATATATATTTTGTGTGTGTGTGTGTGTGTGTGTGTGTGTGTGTGTGTGTGTGTGTGTGTGTAAGCTTTTCTCCATAATTCAAACCTACATATACGTACATGTGCGTGTGTGTACGTGTGAGGAATGCATAAATAACACGAGCAGGTGAGATAAATTTATACCTGTGATTTACAAACACCTGCCAAAGCACACACACTTTTAGGGAACGAATAGAAAAAACAACGACAATAATAATAATACATAAATTCACAGAGCAGCTTACAATGTGATTCAAACTCGTTCCTTGAGAGAGAGAGAGAGAGAGAGAGAGAGAGAGAGAGAGAGAGAGAGAGAGAGAGAGAGAGAGAGAGAGAGAGAGAGAGAGAGAGAGAGAGAGAGAGAGAGAGAGAAGCAAAAATAAAAATCAAAATAGAATAAACCTTACATATCAAAATAAAATCCCCAAAACAAACCTAACCTGATATTAATTTTAACCTAATTTAACCTAACCTAACCTAACCTTATCTTACCTTACCTTACCTTACCTAACCTAACCTAACCTAACCTAACCTAACCTAACCTAACCTAACCCAACTCAACCAAACCTAACCCAGACAAGTCCCACAGTACCTCACACCTTTAATCAGACTTTCACGTATGTAATCTCCCCATACTGACCTTTGTGGCCTTGTAAGAGATGGCGTGGAGGAGATAAGGCCATTAATGACACCCCACGCCCTTATGACATATTGAGATTTAGTATGGCTTAGGTGGAAGGTAGTGTGTGTGTGTGTGTGTGTGTGTGTGTGTGTGTGTGTGTGTGTGTGTGTGTGTGTGTGTGTGTGTGTGTGTGTGTGTGTGTGTGTGTGTGTATCCCACCGCTGCCACCAATATTTTACAGTTATTCAGTGTGTGTGTGTGTGTGTGTGTGTGTGTGTGTGTGTGTGTGTGTGTGTGTGTGTGTGTGTGTGTGTGTGTGTGTGTGTGTGTGTGTGTGTGTGTAATTAAGGAAAGATATAATAGTTAAACAAAAGATAAAAATTAGCCAATAGACATTAATTAACACGAGATAACAAAGGAATAGATAAAGTCAAAGGAAAAAAAAGAACAAGAACAAGAAGAACAAGAAAAAGGAAAGAAAAAACTGAAGAAATAAAGGAAAGAAGATGAATAAAGAGGAGGAGGAGGAGAAGGAGTGGAGGAGGAGGAGGAGGAGGAGGAGGAGGAGGAGGAGGAGGAGGAGGAGAAACAAGCCCCACCAGAACAGACAAGCTTCACCACAAGTTTCCAATAGTTTCCGTGAGCGCGTCCTCTCCTCCTCCTATTCCTCCTCCTCCTCCCCCTTCCTCCTCCTCTTCCTTCTTCTCTTCCTCTTGTCTGTCTGTGTCCCCGTGACTGCAAAACCACCATTCGCATCTTCACCCCCTCCCCCCTCCCTCTCTCATACCCTCACCCCTTCCTCCGTCACTCCCGCAGAGCATCCCTCACACTGAACTGGTTTCCTCAGCCTCTCGATCCTGCCGTCGCGACCCCACACGCCCTCACACGCCCTCACACTCGCTGCCTGCACGCCTTCCATCCTCCTGCCACCCTTCGCCCTTCAGCCACCCACCGCCTCCTGTCGCTTGTTTTCTCCCGCCCCTTCACTTCTTTTCCCTTCACGCTCTGCCCTTCATAGTCCGTCTCCCATATGTACACTTTTTACCATCACTCGTGCTCTCTTCACTTCTCCTACTCCTGCTCCTCTCTCGGCCCTCTAATGCTCACACAGCCTCCAGAAGATAAACCCTCCAGTTCTCCTTCCATGCTCCTTACACGTCGCCGCCTCTGACAGGATGTTTCGGCACCGTTTACAATCCCCTCATGTCGCTGCGGAGAAAAACACGTGATAAAAAAGCGTTCATCCTCGTCCCCACAGCGCTCATAAAGAAAAGAATGAGAAGAGGGAGAGAGTCAGAGAGATCCCCGTCGCAAGATTTTCAAGTATTTAAAAGGTAAAGTCTATATGTCAGGTAAAGTGCGGCTCACCTCTGATTACAGGTAAGCTGAATCGACTCCATTGCAGATACGAGTAAACATCCCCGCAAAAAAGGAGGAAAAGAAGAAGAAGAGGAGAAGAAAAGATTCCAACACGAGAACACAACGGTACTGGGAACCTTTCTTACCTCGCACAACAGGTCCCGCAGGTAACCTCACCTCTGCCCACCTGTCCCCCTCACCTGGGCGCACCTGTAACCCGTATTCGTGCCTTCACACACACGGACGCACATTCACATGGACACACACCCTCTACAGAGTAACATATGGGTGGGATATGGGTTGTCACTGTGAGTACTAGCAAATCCTGAACTGGTTTCATTCAAAGGGCGCGCGGATCCGGCAGTAGGGTGACAGTAACGAGGCCAGGTATTAAGCGGCCCAGACAGGAACCAGGGGCATCTTCAGTAGACAAAAACTTGCTCGCTAACTTACCAAGAGCACGACGTGGGGGTTGAATTTTCCACGCGGTTAAAAAGAAGAGAGGAAAAAAGGGAATATAAAAAGAAAAGTACCTGTTTGTTATTCCATGCGCGGGTTTGCTTTTTCTTCAGGAGTTAAAGGAAGGTGGTGTCTTGTGCATTTGTGATTAATTTTCTATGTCCTTTGTTGTCAATTGTAACCGGAATTTGTGTTGTTGTTAGTATCATTATTGTTATCATTACTGGCATTATTTTCTTCTCTGTAGCCTTAGTGTTGTTGTTGTTGTTGTTGTTGTTGTTATTGTTGTTGTTGTTGTTTGTTGTTGTTGTTTTCACGAATAGATTAGCCAGGTATGAAAAAAAAATTATGAAGTCATATTACTTTTTGAGATAAATGTTTGTGGTTTCATTATCATTATCATTATCATCATTATTATTACTAGTTATTATTATCATTATTATCACCATTATCACCCGCACCCTTGTCATGACCATCCTCTTGACAGATCATTAAATAAATCCAAAATAAATAATGAATCAGAGAACGAAGATAAAAAAAAACATAATGAACGATGAAGCAAAAACCAGAGAGAGAGAGAGAGAGAGAGAGAGAGAGAGAGAGAGAGAGAGAGAGAGAGAGAGAGAGAGAGAGAGAGAGAGAGAGAGAGAGATGAGATAAGCTGATGCAACGGTGAATAAAGAAGGAAAGAGAGAAAGAAAGAAACTAAACACACAACTTGAGAAAAACATTCTTGGAAGCTGGAGAGAAAAAAAAGGGAATATCAGAAAATCCATGTGAGGAAAAGATCGGAGGAAAGAACACAACTGGAGAGAAAATCAGCTGAAGAAGAGGAGACAAGGAGAGGAGGAGTCATAGGTGGAGAGAAAACAAGAATGAGAAAATACAGACAAATGGAGTACAGAGAGAGAGAGAGAGAGAGAGAGAGAGAGAGAGAATTTTATGGGTACGTATAATTATTTTGCCTCTGTGGTTCAAAAACATGAATATAATTTCTCTTTCCCTTTCTTTCTTTCTTTCATTTCTTACTGAGACTCAATAATCGTGAGAAAAACCTTTAAAGAAATGACTAAACTTAATTCATTTCCTAACCTGACGTATCGATTTCCCAACTCCATCATTTTAAGCAAGAAGGAAAAACAAAAATGCAAAAAAAAATAAATTACCTGAAAAAAAAATCCAATGATAATATAAGCATTCTCAAAAGCGAAAAATAAAATACACCAAGATTATTTCACTTTCCTCATTATATTTCCATTCACTAAGGGATAAAATTTTACTTATAATATTCACCAATGATCGTGTTCTCCATAAAATATAAAGGAATAGAAGAAGAAACGATATTAACATTATTCTGGCCAAGAGGAATCACAAGGAAGTCATTTACATGCCGGTTCACGTAGGTTGACTCTTTGAAGCTTCGAAACATAAACCCTTAAGAGCCGGTCATTATGAAGCAGTGAACTCGAGGCTTCAAAAGGGGTGCGAACACGTTTTATAGGATCACGTACCTTAGAACACGCCTTGATTCCCTTATAAACACGCCCTAATCCCCTTTTGAGTCTTATACTGCGTTTTTTCTTTTTTCCTTTTCTTGTTCCTTTGTTTCGCTTAGCACGCTTCACTTTTCCCAGTCATTATGAACTCCGATATAATCACTCATGTTTATCTCTATTATCACATAAACATACTTCATAGATTCATGTTTATGGGTTTTTTTTCCCCCACTCATATTTCTTTCCTGGAGGAGGGGAAAACGAAGGAGGAGGAGGAGGAGGAGGAGAAGGTAGTAAGGTGAGACAGGTTTCCCCACTATCACGTATCTCCTCTTTCCTGCTTTATCGAGTACATCATCCATTCTTTTCTTCTCTTCTCTAGTCTTCTATTGTTTCAGCTTTATGTGCTAACCTTGCCAACCTCTCCCGCGCCCTGCTCTGCCTCGCTGCTTATCTCTCGCCTCGCTCCACCATTACTTGATATTTTAGTCTCATTTCTTCGCCCTCCTAGCCACCTTCGATACACACCTGAAATATACCCACACAGCCTCCTTGTTTATCCCACACCAGTCTTCTGATATCACTACCTCCTGTGCCTCCTCTCTCTCTCTCTCCTCTCTTTCCTCTTTTCCTCCCCCACCTCCTCTGGGAAATGGAGCGAGGGAAGCCAACATTCATCTCAGAACTTGATAAAAGAGAATACCGCCGCGGTCAGGCTCTCCCAGCGACCCACGGAATGATAAGATGCGTAAAGAAATACACTAATCTATTTCCCCATGCCTGGTTATCCGTATCGCGGCCAGAGGGAGCAGGTGTTGTGAGCGCCGCCCCTGATGAGCAGTCCTTGTGTTTTTTGCGAAGGTATTAATGGATTGGATAGAGTTTTAGAGGCAGTGCGGATGGCGATTAGCAGTGGCAAGATGGTGGGTCAAGAGAGAGAGAGAGAGAGAGAGAGAGAGAGAGAGAGAGAGAGAGAGAGAGAGAGAGAGAGAGAGAGAGAGAGAGAGAGTAAACACACAATTAGCAAACGAGGTGAACTGTGAGATTACGAGATTAGTGTAGGTGGGAGAATACTCAGAGGAGACACAAGACCAAAGTGAGAGAGTGTGAAAATGCTCCTCCAAACGTGATGAACGGACGGAAGGGCAGCGGCGGAGGACAACGAGCAAACCAGGGAGAGCGCAGACGTGGACGAGAGTGAGGCAGGTGTGGCGCGGCTCAGGTGAACAGGTTAGGCAGGTAAGACCATTTGAGTGGCACGGACGAGGCGGGCGAGCGACAGGTGCCTGAGATAGTCCGAATGAACGAGAGATGTACATTACTTTGATGAGCAGTTTTGACGCGTAGATCATTCGAATTAGACAATTATCTCGTGTGTTCGGATAAAGAGGCTTGGAAAAATACGACGTTGTTATCCCTTCTCTCTCTCTTCCTCTCTTTCTCTCTCTCTCACGCCGGAAGAAAAATGCTCAGAGTGGGAAATGAAGATGAGGTGAAAGTTAAAGATGTATAAAAGGATGACACTTCTGACCTCATTTGACCTGACCTGCCTCCTCTGTGGGTCTGGAGAAGCGGCTGTGACCTGGACGTGACAAAGGAGAGAGCAGGAGACACAGAGAGAGACGGAGAGGAAGACGAAGGAAGAGAGAAAAGAAGGAAGGTTGGAAGGAGAAGGAGAAGCAAGGGAAGGGGAGGGCAGGGAGGAGAAGAGGTCATCTATACATCAGGACGAGTATTTGACGTGTCAGTTACAAAGTGGAAACATTATGAGGCGAGACGAAAGTGGAAGGACAGGAAAGGAATTTGAAGAGTGACATAAAAAGGAAAAGCGAAGAGCAGTCATATGAAACACGGTGCTATAAAGGCGAAATTGTGCGTTATGTAGCAAAGCACTGGGAATATTTCACAGAGGCGTCGAAAGCAAATTATAAACGTGACAATATTAATGAGAGAGAGAGAGAGAGAGAGAGAGAGAGAGAGAGAGAGAGAGAGAGAGAGAGAGAGAGAGAGAGAGAGAGAGAGAGAGAGAGAGAGAGAGAGAGAGACAGACAGACAGACAGACAGACAGACAGACAGACAGACAGACAGACAGACAGACAGACAGACAGACAGACAGACAGACAGACAGACAGACAGACAGACAGACAGAGAAAGAGAGAAACAATGAAGATGCAATATATATACCAGCAAATCATTAATGACCAACACACACACACACACACGCCAAGGCAATATCGCCAATCACTGCCTACAATTAACACACACCAGGCTAGGGCGCGCCATCTGTCTTTCCTCCGCCTAACCACCGCCAGGAATTCATTTACCCAACAAGCATTTCTCTCATTAAGGGGCGGGCGGCTTTCACTCGAGCAGAACACGGCTGGCGTTGGCGGGGTTGCCTGCTCACCTTTGGCCCGAGTTATGCCGCACTTCGCCGCACTACGCCTCCTCTTTACGGCTATGCAAATACCAAGCCAAGAACTTTATTTGCCAAAAACCGGATTTTAAAACTCTTTCCAAAACTCAAAATGCCGCTAAGTACTTTATTACCCTCGAGATGGATTATGGCGGGAAAAAATGGCTGAAAAACGAAATTCAAAGGATGTTATTTGAGGAAAAGGTGGATTTTAGGCGTGTGTTCCTCAACCAAAGTGGCCCAAAGTGTTCCAAATTACTGCAGAGAAATAGATTATACGATAAAATGCAGGAGGACTTAACCTAAACCACTCCAACCTAACTAACTCAACCTAACCCAATCCAACTTAACCTAACCTAACCTAACCTAACTAAACCAACCTAATCTAATCGTAGCCAAACCAACCCAAGCAGACAAATAAAGCAAATCTAATCCTGAACTCGGGTGACAATATAATCACCAAATAGGAAGCGGAACATGAAAACGTGGATGGTAATGAAGGGGTTAAAAATTACAGGTACCGAACACTCTATTTCAGTACTTTTAGAGCCAAACAGTTTAATACATAGCAAGAATACATCCGGATACTGTTTTCACTCACCCTCATGTTCCCAGAGACGTGGATGAATAAAAAAAACACATCAAATCAACTTTCTTTCAATACTTTTATAGCCAAACATTTCCAACTTCTTATTTACGAGGGAAGGCATCAAGACATTTACCCCTAACTCTCTCAGACCTGCTCGGGGACTGGTAAGCAAGTGGATCTTTTATTTAATTTCTTCTAGTTGCGCTTACCCAGTTTTTCCCTCTGACAAGAAAAAATAACAAGAACGAATCATTATTTTTATTTGTCTTCGTGTTTCGAGCGACGTTGATGAATAAAAAAAACAAATATAATGCCAGGAAATGTCTCGAAGCCGCCACCGCTCTTATTTTTATGTCGCTTTTCTATTACGCCAATTATAATACTCATTTATATTAATTACATACACCTTCCTCTTCCTCTTTCTGATTCATTACTGCTTGTCTTCCTCTCTCCTCCTCTTCCTGCTCTTATTACTACATCTCTCTCTCTCTCTCTCTCTCTCTCTCTCTCTCTCTCTCTCTCTCTTTTTTTTTATTTTCTTTCAATTTTACACTCAGAATTTTCTTTTATCTTTGTACTTTTTATCATTACCGCGTACCTTTCTCCTTCTCCCTCTCTCTCTCTCTCTCTCTCTCTCTCTCTCTCTCTCTCTCTCTCTCTCTCTCCCCATTTTTTCCCCGCAACTTTCCCTCCACTCACAACTTAACTCCTCCATTTATCAAACTTCTTCCTCCCTTCCCCTTATTTTTTCCCCTCCCTTCCTCTCTCTCTCTGTTCCTGTGACTCCTCCCCGTTATCCCATCACCCCTTCCCCCCTTGCCCCGTCCCTCCCTCCTCTCCCCCTCTCACCTTCCCTCTCTTTCCCCTCACCCGGAAAATTGCATCTGACTCTAGCCCTCAAAGCCACAATATATTTTTTCTTGATTTTCCTCACTAATTTCTGAGAGACTTTGGTTTTCCTCTTTTCCTCGAATATTTTTTTCCCTTTAGAGATTAATGTCACTTCGCTGAGGCAGAGAAACGACCTTGAGAGAGAGAGAGAGAGAGAGAGAGAGAGAGAGAGAGAGAGAGAGAGGATAGGAAAAAGGAATGCGGAGACACTAAACAATCTCTCTCACTCACACTCTCTCTCTCTCTCTCTGTCTCTCTCTCTCTCTCTCTCTTTAGCTTACCTTCACACCTTCACCCATCACTCATTATCTCACCTGCATTTACCTGTCACTCCTTCACACCTTCAGTTGCTCACCTGTGCTGGGCTCCACACAAGCACTTCAAGCACGCCACTCGTTTACCTGCAAAGAAAGAAAACGGACCTCAAAACAATAGAACCAATACACGTAGCAAGGAAAGCAGATTAAAAAAGGTCCTGTTCTTTTTTAATTTGTAAAGAGAAAATGAGATTACAAATTCGTGAGAGGAGAAATCACCTTTGAGTTCATTTAATAGAAGGGAGAAAGAGCACGAGGAGGAGGAGGAGGAGGAGGAGTTGGAGAAGGAGGGAGATAAGAAGGAGGAGGAGGAGGAAGAAGAGCATGACGTGACATATGACTGACAGATCTTCCCCTTACTCACGCCGTATCCCCCAAAATTAATTGCAATCTCACCCCATCACGACAGAAAATTGAAAAAAAAGATAAAATGAAAAGAAAAAAACTGAATAAAAAAAAAACAAGAGCAGATCTGTACCAAAATGTTTCGCCACTTTCCATAGCGATTGTAACTTCAGGAGACTAAATATTTTGTACCATCGCTGTGTTGGTTTGTTATCTACGAGGCGGAAGAGACATAGAACCAACAATAAATAAAGGCTGTAGAGAGAGAGAGAGAGAGAGAGAGAGAGAGAGAGAGAGAGAGAGAGAGAGAGAGAGAGAGAGAGAGAGAGAGAGAGAGAGTAATAAATAGGTGAGGGTAACAACAAAAGAAAGGGTGACTGAAAAGAGATAGACCCTTGAAAGAAAAATAGAAATAACAAAGATGAAATTTAAAAAGGAGGAAAAGAAGGAGGAGGAAGAAGAGGAGGAGGAGGAGGAGGAGGAGGAGGAAGAAGAGAGAAGGAGAAGAGCTAACCAGGTAAATAATAACAAAGAAAAGGTGTGAGAAACTCTGCCCACACACCTTGCGGAACACCACCACCCACCAAACACACCTCTGATACTCCTGACAGCGTAATAAA
>NC_059276.1:9365275-9387775 GCF_017591435.1 Portunus trituberculatus
TTCTTCAGCGTGTCTATAACTTGTTGTTCTTATTTATTTTTCAAGTAGTATTTAGTGACAATCATAAACTTTACTATGCAATTTTGGCTGACGCTTTTCAACCTTTTAGAGAGCCAGCACTCAAGTGGGCCTTTTTTTTATCTTTTCTTTTTGTTTGCCCTTTGCCGGTTCTCTTCCCTACGTAAAAAGAAATAAAAAAAAATTAAACATCTATTTTATTTCATTCAGTATGCATAACACAGAGGGAGGTTCAAGATATGTGTCCCAGACTTTTGGTTAACTCTATTAATCTTTAAGGGGACTGGCAATCAAGTGGGCCTTTTTTATTTTTGTTGCCCTTTGTCTGCTTCCCCTCTTGCATAAAAAAAACCGTGTCTTCTTCCCCTTGAGAGGTAGATGTAACTCAGCCACACTCCACTCACGAATAATTAAACACCACCATCACCACCATCATCACCACCACCACCATCACCACCACCATCACCACCACTACCACCAACACCACCACCACTACCATCATCACCACCACCACCATCACCACCACAAGTACCATGCCCACAACCACCACCACCACTAGCACCACCATTACTACCACCAAATCACTCCCAGGTCTTTCTCTTCAATTCTTTCCATTATAAATATTTCTCCCATATTGTATTTCCAACGTAGGTCTTGTATTGCTTTTATCCACCACCACCACCACCACCACCACCACCACCACCACCACCACCACCACCACCACCTTCACCAGCTGGAATAGAAGCTCCCTTATGGCTACTGCCTGAAAAAACCCATAACTCTGCCTTTATTACCCCGACTGAAGCTCAAAGGCTCTTTACGTATATATAAATCAGCAGTAACTTGAGTCGCGCGTGCTTGCCTACCGCGTGGAAGCAGCTTATAAAAATACAACACTTTTTGATATTTCCTCCAGCTCTCGTTTCAGCTCCAGGTCGCCAGTTTGCTTTGTTTTATGGTGTCTAAATATAATGCCCAGCTGTCAGGAAAATGATCTGCTCGTAAAGATAAGTTGATTTAAGTCCACGTCTCCGTTAGTACATTAATATACGCTTGTCAATATTTCCTCCAGCTCTCGTTCCAGCTTCACGTCGCTAGTTCCCTTTGTTTTATAGTGTCCAGCTGTCAGGAAAATGATCTGCTCGTAAAGGTAAGTTGGTTTAAGTCCACGTCTGCTTTAGTACATTAATATAACGCTTTTCAATATTTCCTCCAGCTTTCATTTTTTTTTTTTTGTTTTATGGTGATTTTATGGTGACTAAATATAATGTCCAGCTGTCAGGAAAATGTTCTTCTCTAAAAGGTGAGTTGATTTAAGTTCGCGTCTCCATTGGTACATTAATACAACTTTTCAATATTTCCTTCAGCTTTTGTGTAGCTTCACGTCTTTAGTTCCCTTTGTTTTATGGTGTCTAAATATAATGTCCAGCTGTCAGGAAAATGTTCTGCTCGTAAAGGCAAGTTGATTTAAGTCCACGTCTCCGTTGGTACATTAATACAAGTGGAGAGGGGGCAAGGGAAGGTCTCGTCAGTAAATGCTCGAGTTGTAAGCGTTGTTTATTCAAGTCGACGCTGAATCTTTGTTGCGATATTTATACAGTTTCCTCAAGGTGATCCACAATTAGCTTACGGTTGCTTAGAGGTAGAGCGGGAAAAAAGCCAAAACAGTTAAGATACTGTAAAAACTGAACTGATTAAGGCCACACACACACACACACACACAGACAGACAGACACACACATACCTTCTCTCTCCCCACGCACACGAGCAACAAGCAGGCATCCTCACACACACTTCATTGCATCACCCTTCCCTTGCCACATCCATCCATCTCCTTTGCAAAGAGTCACTAAGTCTGACCTAACGGCCTCTTCTTTCTCTTCCTCCTTCACTCTCTCGCTCTCTCAATGCACGTTCGCCTTCCCTTCTCCCCTTATTCCCTTCTCACTCTCTCCGGCGTCCATCTCCTCCCCTCCTCCTCCTCTCCCTCCTCCACATCATCTCCCCACGTAAGATGCACACGTAATTTCGGTCAGAAGATGCTCCCATGACGAAACACACACACACACACACACACACACACACACACGAAGACCAGCATGTAATAAAAGCTTCTTCCTTATGTCGTAAGAGAATAAGTGTGGGAATGTAAAAGTAGACAGAATTTATGATGATAAGATAAAAGAAGATAATAAAAGGAGATAGAAGGAAGAAAGAGACAAAGAAAGAGAGAAGGAAGAGGAAGAGTAGGAGAAGATAACAATGAGATGGTGGAGTAGATAGTAGTAGTAGTAGTAGTAGTAGTAGTAGTAGTAGTAGTAGTAGTAGTAGTAGTAGTAGTAGTAGTAGTAGTAGTAGTAGAAGTTGTTGTTGTCGGTAATGGCTGGAGAGAAAAGCAAAGTAAAGGAAGGAAAACCAGGAGAAAAAAAAAAAAACACGCAAAAAAAAAAAGAAATCTCTAATTTTCCACCAAGGCGAATCAAAGCAACATGAAAGACGCCAAAATTTTCGTCTCATCTCATTGACTGCCAAGAAATAACCACAAAAAATACCAAGGAAGACAAAAATGAGAGAAAAAATATGAAAGAAAACAGTAACGAACAGAAAATACAGAAATTAAAAGAAAAACATGAAAAAACATAACATAATTAGTCTCAAGGTAACCAGCAGGTACCACGTGGCCTCATTAACACGTCAGGTAAGGAGAATCAATGCCAGGTAAACACACACACACACACACACACACACACACACACACACACACACACACACACACACACACACACACACACACACACACACACGATTTCCCTGATACAAACTAGAAAATATAACACAAAATTAAAAAATATATAGAGCAGTTTATCTTCGAAGCATAAAAGGAAAGAGCATTAAAACAGACAGACTTACATGTACACTGTCTAAAGGATGGACAGTTAGACACACACAGAGTCACGGAAATAGAGAAGACAGGAACAGACATACAAACAGACAGGGAGGCAGCGGTACAGAGACAGGAAGGCACAGAGAGAGGCAGTGAAGCAGTGAGATTTACACCTACACAGACAGACAGAGAGACAGACAGGCAGACATACCGAACTAGACAAATAACGATGCAAGATTTCAATACATATTTTTTCCTTTCACTCAGACTGGTGGAGAAAAGGCAGTGACACGTACACACACACACACACACACACACACACACACACACACACACACACACACACACACACACACACACACACACGTGGGCATTTTTTCTAATATTATTGGAATTTTTCAATAATATGGGTCTTTTTATATACTATGAGTTTTCAAATATCCTGCGCCTTTTTTAAATATCGTAAGCCTTTTTAAATATTGTGAGCTTCTTTTAATATTGTGGGCATTTTCTTGAATATTTGTTGCACTTGGCTGATTTCCCTCTTGCATAAAGCGCACACACACACACACACACACACACACACACACACACACACACACACACAGTACCCTCCTCCCGCCGTCTTCCCGCCAAGGACACCTGCAGGAGAGTTAAGCTTCTATACCTGCAGCGAAGGATATCACCTGGCGGAGGGTCAACACAAGCACCTTCCCCGTGACCTTTGACCCAGCCCAGTCACCCAACCCACCATCAAGTGTCATCTATACCCCTCCTCCTCCTCCTCCTCCTCCTCTTCTTCTTCCTTCTCTTCTTCCTTCTCCTTGTCTTCCTTTCTCACTTCTTTTCGCATTCTTGCATTTTCTCTCTCTCTCTCTCTCTCTCTCTCTCTCTCTCTCTCTCTCTCTCTCTCTCTCTCTCTCTCTCTCTCTCTCTCTCTCTCTCTCTCTTGATTCGTTCTCCTCATCTCAATTACTTCATCCTCCTCCTCCTCCTCCTCCTCCTCCTCCTCCTCCTCCTCCTCCTCCTCCTCCTCCTCCTCCTCCTCTTCCTTCTTCACGCCAGCTGCATTCCGCCCCGTTTGCTAAGGATCACAACCAAACACGAATCCCTCCCTCCCTCCTTCCCTCTCTCCTTCCTTCCTTCCTTCCTTCCTTCCTTCCTTCCTTCTTGTCGCTGTTCAAGTCACACACACACACACACACACACACACACACACACACACACACACACACACACACACTTATAAGGTTCAAATACAAGACTCGTTTGAAACATGACAATGACTCTCTAGGCGCTTGGGGGGGTGGGGTGTAGGGGGGAGAGGGGAAGGAGGAGAGAGGGGAGATTAGGGCAGGTAAAGTCAGGAAGGGGGCCTGGGAAGCAGATTACAGGTGAGAGAGAGAGAGAGAGAGAGAGAGAGAGAGAGAGAGAGAGAGAGAGAGAGAGAGATCTAATCAGAATAAATGAGAATTAAAAAACATTATTCTCATTCCATCAGTAGTTTTAATATATTCATTAGTATTTGATAAGCATGAGAGGAAATGAGAAGAGGAAGAGGACACGAGAGGAGGAGGAGGAGGAGGAGGAGGAGGAGGAGGAGGAGGAGGAGGAGGAGGAGGAGGAGGAGGAGGAGGAGACACTCGTGACTTGGTACATGATTTGCTCTTTTTCTTTCTTCTTTTTTTTCATTCATGTCATCCGTTGTCGTTTATTTTAATGATTTACGACAAAGGGAAAGAGAAGAGGAGGAGGAGGAGGAGGAGGAAGAAGAACAAGAACAAGAAGAACAAGAACAAGAACAAGAACAAGAACAAGAAGAAGAAGAAGAGGGACAGGAGAATGAAGGAAAGGATAGAGGAAGTCACCGTTTCATACCCTCTCTCTCTCTCTCTCTCTCTCTCTCTCTCTCTCTCTCTCTCTCACTCTCTCTGTCACGGTGGTTGCTTTACATTTTCTGGACGGCCGAAACTTTATACAATTTCCATCCATCACCTCGCCGCGCCCTCAGATCAATGCCACTCTAACGACGCCACGCTCCTGAAGGTAACACTGCCGTAGCGCCCCTCCTCTTGGCCTCCTTCACGCCTCTTCCTTCACTTCTCTCCCTTCCTTCACTCCAGTAACTTTTTTCCCCTATTTACTTTTTCCTTTTTCTGTTTTATTGGCCTTTTTTATTCTCTCTTCTTCTTCGTCTATTCTCTGTTTTGTTTTGTTTTTCTTCTTCCTTCCTTCACTTTGATATTTATTTTTTTCTATTTCCTTCTTCCTATTTTTGTTTCTTTCAGTCTCTTTTGTGTCATTCTTTCTTCTTCTTTTCTTCTTCTTCTTCTATTCTCTGTTTTCTCTTTCTTCTTCTTCCTTCATTCCTCTTCCTTCCTTCACTTCAATCGTTTTCTTTTTCCATTTACTCCTTCTTATTTCTGTTTTTTGTTGTCATTTTCTGATTCATTCTCTTTTCTTCTTTCATTCTGTTTTTTTTTTTTCTCTCCTTCTCCTCCTCTTCTGTATGTTATTCTTCTTCATTCCTATTGCCAGACGCTTTTCTTTCACTTCCTTCTTCTCTCTCTTATTTCTTCATCTTTTTTATCTGTCATCCTCTCTTCTTTTATTTTGTATGTTTTTTTTTCGCCTTCTTCCTCTTCTGCATGGTATCTTTTTCTTCTCATATGTTCCTCTTTCTCTTTTTTCTATACTTTTCTTCTCTTTGTTATCTCTTTCTTCCTCCATTCTTCCTCTTCATCATCCACATTTCTTTACTTCTTGTTCCTTCCTTCATTTCTCTTTTTTTTCTGCTTTATTTCTAATCCACATCTTTTTACTTCCTTCCTTCCTTCCTTTCTTCGTCTTTACTTCAGTTCATTTTTGCCTCTTCCCTCATTCTAATCCACTTCTCTATCTTCCTCTTTCCTCTAAAGTCTTATTTTCTTCCTTTCTTCCTCCGTCATTTCTTTTCTGCTTCCTTCCTCATTCTCATCCACTCCTTATCCTATCTTCCTCCTTCTAAAGTCTCATTTCCTTCCCTCCTTTCTTTATCTTCACTTTCTTTCACTTTTCCTTCCTTCCTCATTCTCATCCACTCGTCTTTCTTCCTCCTAAAGTCTCATTTCCTTCCCTCCTTTCTCCTCCTCGTCTTAACCTCACATTCGTTGGCTGGAGACGTGTGAGCAATTAAAACGTCCTTCTTCTGCCCTATCCGCAGTTTCACTCACGGGATTAGAGGTAAAAAGAGCTTAAAAGAAGAAAGAAAGGCACGGAGAAGCTTATTTCGTCCCAGCCATGTTCCAAAATTGCCTGTTTTTCTGAATGTCAAGTAATTCTGGATATTTATGAGTGAGTTGCAGCGCCATTAAAAGGATGAAGTGAAAGGATGAAAAGGGAGAAAATATTGTAAAGATTAAGAGATAATTGATAAGAGAAAGGAAAGAGATGCAATTATCACAGAACAATAAGAAACACAAAAATTACTACTACTATTATTACTCTTACTATTACTACTGCTACTGTTAATACTATTACTACTGCTACTGTTAATACTATTACTACTACTACTACTACTACTACTACTACCATCACCATTATCAACATTACACCAAACATAACTTCTGTCAAAACATCAAAAAAGAATCTGAAAGGCATTTTTTTTAATATAAAGGAAAGAGGAGGATGAAAACAAATCAGCACAAGGAATCTAGGGAGCTGGAGGGCCGCTCAGGTGTGTTTACCTGTACAACATATAAGGTAAGTCCTGCACAGGTAACATGTACTCATTTAGATACCTGAGAGCTCCACTTCTTTACACTCTTCTCTAAGTCAGGGGCCGCCAAGTACAACACGAGCACACAACAATCTCCAAGCGTTTATCGATATTAAAAATCTATGTAAATATTGCTATGCTTTTAAAATTACCACCTGAAGAAATGTGTTATTTATTGGACAATTTAGATAACCCTCGAGGCTGCCACAAAACAAGCAACTGTGTTTTTCGCTCTAAATAAAGTTTTGAGGTCTTATTTATAGGCATTCCGGGACACAGGTACGCTCAGGGGACTGCTAAAGGTACCTCGGTAACAGGTAATTTACTTCACCTGTCTCACCTTTACCTTTCCCTTTCTCTCTTTTTCCATTACTTCTTATTTGGTGTCTTTATTTCAGTAACTTTCCTTTCTCTTCTATTTAATCCCTTCAGTTCCATGACGCGTTTTCATATTCATTCTGCTTACTATTTGGTGATTCTATGCGGCTCCAGAAACTTATGTGATTCTACGCAGCTTCAGAAACTTATGAGGGGATTAAAACTATGTGATTCTTTGCAGCTTCAAAAACTTATGAGGGAATTAAAATAGTGAAGACTCTAGCCATTAATCTTCTGACCTCCATAGACCCCTTCCTAATGTCAATAAAATAGTCTAATCGTACACAAATTTCAAGGTAAAGATGTGTGCCAGTACTAAAGGGGTCAAACTCTCTTGGTATTCACTCACAAATGTCCAGTTTGTTTCCCACACACCTGCACACACACCTGTCCTGTAGCCTCCACCCTTTACCCTTAATCCTGTTCTATCTTGCATTCCCCCATCAAACCTATCATCTTCTTTGCTGAGGCTCCACCCGTCCTTGTCCCCTCCACACTCACCCCTCCCCACGCACACCTGCATCCTGAGACACCTTAATGATTCACCTGCGAGGGAATCTCAATTTACTTTCGCTCAAGGTAAAAAAAAATGGTATGGGTAGTTTTGGTCCTAATCCTCACCTCTAGCACAGGTGTACCCCAAAAAACTGGTCTTTAGATATCTTAATTACACTCATATTTCACCTGGTGTACCTGTCTACACTGCTCACCTGCCCCGCCTCTCCGTCTCTCCCCACCTGCCTGGTTATCACAGGTAGCCTTACTCTCTGTCTGACTACCTGCTACTTCTCCACCCCTTCCCTTCTCTTCCCTATCCTTTTTTTTTTTTCTTTCCTTATTCAGAAGATACGTTTTTTATGGTTTATGCTCATGTTCCCTGCAATTTTCGTTCTTCCATCCCTTCCACCTTCCTCACTTCCATTCATAACCATTCACCTTCACTCACCATTCATATCTCAGCCGTACATTTCAATTTTTTTTTCCTCAGGTTGGATATCTGAGGAGGAAACACAAGAGGAGAAATAAAAGGAAGTATTGGAAGAAAAGGAAATATTACGAGTTAGATTTTGGTGTATAGATTAGAAAGACAAGAAAAATATGGAGGAGGAAAATGAAGTAAAGAAACACTGAAACAAAGAATAAGTTTACAAGATCGTGTTGATGGAAGAGAAAGAAAATAAAGAACATAAGTGAAAGAAAACGGAGGAGGAAGAAAATGAAGAAGACAAGTTTCCCACGGTAGTTAAGACGCACTCACTCCTGCACTAAACGATCTGGTGAGGAAGACAAACTTACACACCTGGGATTAAAATATCGAGTTTTTTTTCCTCTTTTTTTCTAGTATAGGATGTTTTTTTTTTTATCCTTTATCCCCGCTTCCTTCTTCTTTCATTAGCCTTCCCATCACTTCCCTTCACTCCTCCCCTTCACTATTCCCCTTCCCTTCATTAGTGTGATTAATGCACTGCGACGTGTGGCAAGATTTTTTATTCTGCATTTCCCTTCCACTGGTGCGGCTTTTGTACTCTCTCTCTCTCTCTCTCTCTCTCTCTCTCTCTCTCTCTCTCTCTCTCGGTAAAAAACTTTCAATTCAAACTTTATCTTTTTCTTTCCTTTCTATCTTGCTATCTTCTCTTCCTCCTCTTCCTCTTTTTCTTCCTCCCTCCTCTTCCTCCTTTCCTTCCTCCTCCTCGCTCCTTCTACTCCTTCCTTTCCTCCTCTCTCAACTGTCCTTTCACTTCCTTATTCCTTCATTCTCTTCTTCCTTCATTTCTTTCATCTATCTTTGGTCTCCTTTCATTCACTATCTCACTTTTTGTCATTTTCTTACATTTTCTATCTCATTTTCTTTTTTTTACTCCTTTTCATCTTTATTCTATCTTTCCTTCCTTCCATCCTTCCTTCTCATTTTTCCTTCCTTTTTAACCTTCCATCTTAATTCTATCATTTTTCTTCCTTCCATCCTTCCTTCCTTCCCATTTTCTTTCTTTTCCTCCCTTTCAAATTATTATCTTTCTTTCCTCCATCCATATTCCTTCATTCCTTCCTTTCTTTTCTCTCTTTTCTTTCCTTTCCTCCATCCATTTTCCTTCCTTCATTCCTTCCTTCTCTCCTTCCTTTTATCTCTTTCTTTCCCTCCCTACATCCATTCCCTACTTTTTATCTCCTTCCTTTTCTCTCTTTCTTCCCTTTCCTCCATCTATATTCCTTCCTTCCTTCCTTCCTTCCTTCCTTCCCTCTAGGCTTCCCAACAAGAAGGGAGTGACAGGTGGTGGAGGGGGCCGCCGCAAAACCCCTGACCTTCTGTCCTATTTAATTGATCCCTGGTCAGTCCCTGTCACTCCTTGCCTCCCTTGCCCCCTTGACGCTTGAGGCGGGACGAGGCAAGGCTGGAACGAGGCTGGAGCGGGGCTGGAGCGGGGCTGGAGTGGGGTGGGATGGAAAATAGAACCTCGTAGTGCGAAAGATAATGTAGTGGAAATGATTGTGGATTTGTTAAGGAATGGTGAAATGTGGAGAGAGAAGAGATAAAAGGTAATAGAGATAGAGAGAATAGGTATAAGTAAATGGAAGATAAAGTGGATGAAATAGAGGGAATATGATAAAGGAGATGCAAGGACGAGCGAAAAGAGATAGAGAATGCGGAGAAAGAAGGAAATTAAAAGTAGAAGAGAGGAGAGGGAGAACGGAAGATAATTGTGGTGGTGGTGGTGGTGGTGGTGGTGGTGGTGGTGGTGGTGGTGGTGGTGGTGGTGGTGGTGGTGGTGGTGGTGGTGGTGGTGGTGGTGGTGATTATACTAGAGCTGCAAGTAGGGAGTGAAGAGGAAGTATAATGATGGAGTTTACGTCAGATAGTAATGGAGGAGGAGGAGGAGGAGGAGGAGGAGGAGGAGGAGGAGGAGGAGGAGGAGGAGGAGGAGGAGGAGGAGGAGGAGGGTTTCATAATAGCAGTAGTTGTTGGTAGTGTCAGCCACAGTATTGCTTCATCTCCTTATTACTTCGAATTATCTTCCTTTCCCTCTTCCTCTCCTCCTCCTCACCTCCACTTGCCAATGTTCCTCTGCCTAGACTAAAGCTGCCACTTCTTTTCTCTTTACTCTTCTTACGGTCAAAATTTCCCTCCACAATAGTTAATAAAAAGTTCATTAGTTACTTTGACATATAAACTGAGAACTGAACTGAGAGATAAAGAAAAATAGATGATTAAACCCTTTGAGGACCATGACGCGTATCTATATTCACTATGTTAACTATTCGGTGATTTTATACACCTTCAGAAACTTATGAGGGGGGTTAAAATAGTGAAGACTGTGGCCATTACTCTTCTGACTTCCATAGACCTTTCCTAATGTCAATAAAATGGTCTAATCGTACACAAATCTGAAGGTAAAAATGTGTGCCAGTACTGAAGGGGCTAAGTTCACTAAGGATATCAGTGACCTGTCCACGTGGTTAGAAACAGGTTCATTGTTCTCTCACCATGACAATTTTCAAAGGCCACAGAATAGATCAGGCGGTTTTCAAGAGTGTTTCGCCTATCAGTAATGCAGAAACAGTGTTAATCTTCCACTAGAACAGTAAAAACACCTTCAAAAACCCGTGTGCCTTCAAGTAAATACCCTGAAAATAGTGAGAAGAGACGCAGAAGTGTCTCACGAATATAAACCCACGAAATCACGAACGAAACTTGACAAACACGAGGGAAATAAGAAACACACTAAACCAAAACAAAAAAAACACGATATCTCACACAAACACGTATAGAGGACGCAGTGAAAAGTAAGTGATCTCTTCTCTAACTAAGTCACCATTAATGAGGTGTCACTGATAACACACCTATTAGTTACTAGTGTTGTCTGCTCGCTGGCTACCTTGTTAGTCTTCAGATAACACGAGAACACCTTCGCGCGTCGCAGAAGATGAATAGGAGTTGATGGAGCTATCAATAGAAAAGTAGTAGAGAGAGAGAGAGAGAGAGAGAGAGAGAGAGAGAGAGAGAGAGAGAGAGAGAGAGAGAGAGAGCGTTCTAAAATTTATACTCCACACATAATCTCTTTTCTTATCTCTCTTTCCTCAATTCCATGCAGTCTTTTCTTTATTCATTTAATTTTCCTCTCTCCTTTCTGTTCGTCTTCCTCTGAGCCTCCCTGCGTGTCCGTCTGTCTGTTGCTTTTGTCTCACAGTAAGACAAAAAAGTGAGGAGAGCTAAAGGAGAGTGGAGAGGCGGCAGCGAGGTGGAAAGCCCAAACATTAGGCTGAAAAGTGGTCACCCGGCGCATGATCCACAGACACGAAAAGCTCATGATCCATCTCGCTCCATGCACACTCATTCACTCACTCACTCACTCACTCACTCACTCTTAACCATCCCTTCTATCTGTCTTCCATCTGTCTATCTTCTCTCTTCCCAAGGTTCCTGGTATATAAGTCAGCTGTAGATGTTTACCTGTGTGAATTAGACAGGTGAGTGTGTCTTAGTTGCAGGTGTTAATGAGGCTCACCTGCACCACTCACTCCTTTCTTTAATCTTTCCCTTCCTTCCATCCATCCTTTTCTCTCCTCCTAAGGTTTTTGATAGCTGTGAGTCAGTTATAGATGTTTACCTGTGTGTGTCTTAATTCCAGGTGTTAATGAAGCTCACCTGCTCCACTCACTCCTTTCTTTAATCTTTCCCTTCCTTCCATCAATCCTTTTCTCTCTTCCTAAGGTTTTTGATAGCTGTGAGTCAGTTATAGATGTTTACCTGTGTGTGTCTTAATTCCAGGTGTTAATGAAGCTCACTTAGGCAGATTCGGTGAGACGTGGCCTGGCTCAGTGATTAAAAGTATCACCGTAAGAAGAATCGAACCTCAAATTTTTCACAAAACAAGGAATCTTTCATCTTTGCTTCCAGTTAACACCTATAAAACCAAAGAATTTATTGTACATTATACTGAAGACTTATTTTATTCATATGCGCATCGAGGCAGCAACTGACGCCACGCAAGACTTAAAAATAGAACCAAGGGAACATTTCAATAAGTTAACCCCTTCAGTACTGGGACGCATTTTTACCTTGAGTTTTGGATACGATTAGACGATTTTATTGGTATCAGAAAGGGTCTATGGAGGTCAGAAGATTAATGGCCAGAGTCTTCACTATTTTAACCCTCACATAAGATTCCAAAGCTGTCTAAAATAACCAAATAAAGCAGAACGAATATGAAAAAGGGGTTAAGGTGAAAAAAATGAAGAGGGAACCTAAAACAACGAAAAGTGAGACCATGAAAGGCTGGAATCACGTATAAGGAAGCAAGGAAGTGCAGGTGCGACGTTGCTAGGGAAGGACGCGACGAGGACCTTAAAGGAGGATATCCTGGGAGGGTCAATGAAGGATACCCAACCTGAGGGAGTCCTTGATGTCCCTCGTGGCCTTGAGCGTTACTTTGATGCTATTTATGGAGAGAGAGAGAGAGAGAGAGAGAGAGAGAGAGAGAGAGAGAGAGAGAGAGAGAGAGAGAGAGAGAGAGAGAGAGAGAGAGAGAGAGAGAGAGAGACAGACAGACAGACAGACAGACAGACAGACAGACAGACAGACAGACAGACAGACAGACAGACAGACAGACAGACAGACAGACAGACAGACAGACAGACAGACAGACAGACAGACAGAAAGACAGACAGAGAGAGAGAGAGAGAGAGAGAGAGAGAGAGAGAGAGAGAGAGAGAGAGAGAGAGAGAGAGAGAGAGAGAGAGAGAGAGAGAGAGAGAGAGAGAGAGAAAGCTTAAAAGGTACACAACGTTCTCTGGGTCATTAAGGAACTGAGGAAGAGAAGAGCTGAGAGAGAGAGAGAGAGAGAGAGAGAGAGAGAGAGAGAGAGAGAGAGAGAGAGAGAGAGAGAGAGAGAGAGAGAGAGAGAGAGAGAGAGAGAGAGAGACAAAGAGGGGGGGCAGCGGAGGCAGTGGCACCGAACACCCCAGGGTAAAACTCTTAGTGAATTCTCTCTTCCTCTTTTTCCTCTTACCTCCGCCTTCCCCCACCGCCCCCCCCCTATCACCTCTTTTTACCAGCGCGGAGGGAACAAGCGCACCTCCAGACGCTGAAAAATAGCAGGAAAAAAATTAGTCAGTGCCAAGGCGGGCAGTGGGGCTCTCCAATTTATCTTCTTCCCTCCCAGAGTGTACCACAGGCGACGCTGACGAAGGGGAAAGCAGGCAGCAGGTGGAAAGGAAGGAGAGGCGCTTGTCCTGCTGGTGAGGGCTTAATCTTGACACTGTGATCTCTCTCTCTCTCTCTCTCTCTCTCTCTCTCTCTCTCTCTCTCTCTCTCTAAGCCACGGAAACAGTAAACCCAGTAATAATTTTGATGTACCGCCGAGTAATTTCAGCCAAAGAGAGAAGGAGGAAGGACGGAGGAGGAGGAAGGAGAGAAAGAAGAGCAAGAAGAATAAACAAATAATAAAACACCATGAATTATGACTCGCTATGTACCAATAACACCCAAGCGGGCACAGAAAACGGTGATTTATGATTACTTTTAATGGGTGACTACACAAAGGTTACTGTGGCATCAGAGTTCTCTATTGCCAGCTTCCCCCAGCGTCACTCCCATTCAAAACCCGCTTAGAAAGACCTAGGGGGCGTGTTCACTCCTAACAAACCACTCCATTGCCCTCACAAATCTAGTACAAACACGCCACAACCAGCTGGAACATTACACTCTTAAACTATAAGTATTACACTAAGCCACTTTTTAATTACACGGCAGGTAAGTCACGAAAAGTTTGTGTAAGAGGAGCAGAGGGTAAGTCTTGGCCTGCGTCCATCACCCTCGCGACCCCGTGAAGCATAAATGAGGCAGCGACTCAGAGGAAAGTAATGTATGACTTGGCAAGGGAAGGATGCGCAGGAATAAGACACGGGGGAAGTACTGATGGCGTCTTGTGTTTCTTGCCTCCTTCAGGTTGGTACTCTGCGCTTCTTGCTTGTTTTAGTAGTAGTAGTAGTAGTAGTAGTAGTAGTAGTAGTAGTAGTAGTAGTAGTAGTAGTTTTAAGACATTTGCCCCTTTCTTTTGGCTGACTGTTGATCTGTAAGGGGACTGGCAATTAAGTGGGCCCTTTTTTATTTTTATTTCCTTTCGCCAGTTTTCCCTCTTGCATAAAAAGTAGTAGTAGTAGTAGTAGTAGTAGTAGTAGTAGTAGTAGTAGTAGTAGTAGTAGTAGTAGTAGTAGTAGTAGTAGTAGTAGTAGTGGTGGTGGTGGTGGTACCATTAAACTTTCTTCCCGATACAAAAACTGCTTTACTTCATTAAATTTTCCACGGGACATCTTTCTTCAAACCAACAATTTACAAAACCAAAGACTGAGAAAAAGGAACGGAAAGTTATGGACCGTAAGTTAGAAAAGAGACAAAAATAGTTACAAAAGTTAACACACACACACACACACACACACACACACACACACAGCAGTCTATTCTCCACGCAGGTTTATCGTGTCTAAAAGCTGGACATTATAATATTAACACGGCCACCACGAACTGCTGCAGCGTGGGCAGGCGAAGCAATCCCTTCCACGCTTCCCTCGTTAACCACCTGTGCGCAGTTCCCTGAGATGGCGGCCAGCGTGCAGGTTATTCCCATTGAGAAAGAGAGGACGCTTGGGAAGTCAAATAGTGCTTTCCTTGGTCCCTCCTTGTGGTCGCCTTAGCAAATACTTGGAAAATGTGCGTCTTTCAGCTATAGCCTGTATTCTACAACACTTTTGCCCACATTGACTAAAAAAAAACTTCTATACCATCCTCAGAACTATCTTCCGACTATCTATTCAACTCTTCTAGGGATTGTCACCTCAGTAGGCCTTTCTTAACCAATTTATTTATTTTCCTCTAGGCCAGATTTCCCTCTTACGAAAAAAAAATACTTTAATTATTTCAAGGCTCTATTTGATGGTTTTCAAGGGTTTTTGAACAGTGTAATGGGCAGATTAACAAAGCTTCTATATTGTCAACAAGAGAAACACATGTAAAAACTCTGCTCATCATCTTTGTGGTCTTTGAAACCAGTCGCAGTGAGGAAGTGAAGTGTTTGTGTATGCGCGCCATGTCTTATAACTGGTGGTGTTTCTCATTTAAAGTCACTGCAAGGAGGGACAACTAAAGGCAAAGTGTAGTGATATATTTGGAAAGACTTGTATCCATCTCTCGTTTCCTTGACAAGTATTCTTATAGTAGAAGTCGCAATGGTAGTAGCGGTAGTAGTAGTGTCATAATTGTTGGTGTTTCTCATTTAAAGTCACTGCAAGGAGGGAGAACTAAAGAAAAAGTGTAGTTATATATTTGAAAGACTTGTATTGATCTCTCGTTCCATTGACAATTCATAGTAATCGTAACAGTGGTAGCATTAGCAATAGTGTCTTATATCTGTTATTTTTCTTCATTTAAAGTCATTGCAGAGAAGAAATTAAAGAAAAACTGTAGCTATTTTTTCTGGAAAGACTCGTCGTGTCCATCTCTCGTTCCTTTGACAATTCATAGTAATTGTAGCAGTGGTAGCAGTATTGGTGTCTTATAAGTGTTTTTCCTTCATTTAAAGTCCTTGCAGAGAAGAAAACTAAAGAAAAGTGTAGTTTTATTTGGCTCGTGTCCATCTCTGTTTCCTCTGACAGTTTATAGTAATCGTAGTGGTGGTAGCAGTAGTAGTAGTGTCTTATCACGTGGCATTTCTTATTCAGACACCACAAGGAGAAAACTAAATAAAAAAGTCTAGTTATATTTTTGGACAGCCATGTATCCATCTCTCATGTCTTACACAATTATATTTATAGTCGTCGTCTTATTTTCTGTAAGCTTCGTGTCTCTTAACAGTTACGCTCATGGCTCCTCATATCAGTAAGAGCCTAAACACTGCTTTCAGGAGATATTGTACTTCTCGTAACCTTCCTTCTAATAATGAGGGAGCAAGAAGCACTAGTGAGAAAGGGGAAGAGTCTAATTTCGAGAGACCTTCATCTCTTGTCTTAAAATCACGTTGTAATCTCGAGAGTAAAGGTATAAGCTCAATTACCTAACTATTTCTCCTTTTGAAATTTAGTCTTTGTGAAGTGGCTAATCTTAAAGGCGTCTCTCCCTTCTATTTAAATCCGGTGCTTGTGGAAAAGGAAATTTTAATCACGTGTTAATCTAAAGATGTGAATTATAAGCAGGGAAATATAATGGACTCTTCAACTAGCTAAGGTTTTATTGTTCCTCTTCATTTCGTGTAACTTGATCGCTGCTTTTCAGAACTTCATCACGTCTCAATCTCGTGTGTAAGATAAAAGCTATGAAGTGTATCTAGTTTGCCAGCATCGAGAAATATAATACGTGGTGAGGTGTCTTATTTTGCCTCGTTTTCTGCATCTTAACCCGGTGCTAAAAGTATCATCACGTATCAAATGTGTGTAAACTAAGAGGCAATTGAATGCATTAGATATACACTAAATAACAAACACAAAGGAAGTATCATCACGTATCAAATATGTGTGTAAATTAAAAGGCTATTAAATGCATCAGATATACACTAAACAGCGCACAAGTCATCTCCTGTATCTTAATCTTGTGTTTAGAGAAGAGAATATTTCCTTGAGAGTTAACCCCTTCAGTACTGGGACGCGTTTTTACCTTGAGGTTTGTGATACGATTAGAGCATTTTATTGACATTACGAAGAGTCTATGGAGGTCAGAAGATTAATGGTCACAGTCTTCACTATTTTAATCCCACATGAGTTTCTGAAGCTGTATAAAATCACCAAATAGTAACCAGAATGAATATGGAAACGTGTCATGGTACTCAAGGGTTTAATTAGTGATTCGAGAAGAAAATATATTATCAAGTGTTAATTTGGAGTGTAAAGGTCTAAAGTACAAAATAAACATCAAAATATAATTCCTTTTACAAATACATCACGAGGAATCATCAATTTTTACTAATTCGTCCCTTCTGTCTCAATCTGGAGGGGAGGAAATTTTATCTTGAGGTATAAATATATAAACTACGTAATCAATAAAGTATGTCTCTGGAACTCCCTACCTGCCTCTGTATTCCCATCTCCCTACGACTAAACTTCTTTTAAGGGGGAGATTTCAAGGCACGTGTTCTTATATTTCAGCTGATCTTTTGACCTGCAAGAGACCTGACAAATAAATGGGCATTTTTTTGTTGTTCATTTTGTCCTTGGCCAGTTTCCTCTCTTACATAAAAAAAAAGGTCTCTCTTTAATTCATGTCCACGAGAGCTGACAATTTCACCTCTTATACTAATTAAGCGATCATATAAGAACTATTTTTATCACGAATTATGGGAAGAGACTTATAGGCTTCATGATATACACACAAATACGTCTTTCCAAATAAATAATAAGTACAGAAGAGTTTTCAGTTTTATTCTAATCTCCTTCAGTATCATGACGCGTTTCCATATTCATTCTCCTTACTATTTGGTGATTTTATACAGATTCAGAAACTCAAGTGAGTATTAAAATAGTGACGATTGTGGCTATTAGTCCTCTGACCTTCCATAGACCTTTCCTAATGCAAATAAAATCGTGTAGAAATACCCAAATCTCAAGGTAAAAATGCGTCCCGGTACTGAAGGGGTTAAGTACTGACAGAACATACAATTGAATCACGTGAAATAAAAGCAATAATGTCTCAGTTTCTATAAATAACGTTGTGGGAAGCGTTACTTTACTCCCTCGTCTGCGTCTTAATCCGGCGCTGACAGGAGAGGAAAAGTTTGAAAAGTTTATCACAATTGTTGATCTTTGGTGTAAAAATATCAGGTACCAAATATATCGGATCGTGACGTGCAGGTATTCAGGATTCTCTTAATACTGGAAGGACTCTAATAACGGACGTGTGTTTGGCGGGAAATATTGCAAAGTGTGTCTTGTCCTTCGCCCCTTGTGACCCCTCCCGCTAGCTGCTCGTGTGGGGCGGCGGGGGTGAGAGGGATCTTATTCCTACACTCCCCACTCCCCCACCTAGTCCGTCTCCTTCTCCACTTCTCCCTAGCGCTGCGTTCTCTCACTTAACCCTCCACCTCTTTCCTGAGACCCTCCCATTTATTTCTCTCTCTCTCTCTCTCTCTCTCTCTCTCTCTCTCTCTCTCTCTCTCTCTCTCTCTCTCTCTGCACAAACGCATTGCTCCATTTCTTCATTTCACTTTTACCTCTTTTTTCACACTTCATCTTGTCACTCCTCTTCCTCCTCCTCCTCCTTTTCCTCCTACTCCTCCTCCTCCTCCTCTTCCTCCTCCTTCCCCTCCTCCTCCTCTTCCTTCTCTTACAAACCTCCATCAACATCTAATCATACTTAATCTAATCCCTTCTTAACAAACACACCACCACACACTCCTTGAGACCAACCACCACCACCACCACCCACCACCACCACCACCACTACCACCACATCACTCACTATACACAACACCATAAAACAGACTAGTAATGGTGACAGTGCAGTGATGGTGATGGTAACAGTGATGGTGATGGCGCATGACTGTCCCTCCCGTGGCAGTGCAAATGACTGTTGTGCGTTCCGTGGATTGGAAGATCGAGTGATGGCGGTGGTGGCGGTAGTGATGGTGGTTGTGAGGCCCCTGCGCGATATGGTAATGGGCAAGCGAGGTGATGCCGATGATTGCAATAGAGGCGAGTCTCCGGTGATGGGCGTTGCGCGATCTGGTGACGAGATTATTGCGCGTTTTGGGAATGGCGCGGCGTGAGTTAGTGTGATGGGAGGAATGCGCGATGCAGTACTGGGAGGTGAAAGTTATGATGATACGGTGAAGAGGAAGAGGAAGAGGAGGAGGAGGAGGAGGAGGAGGAGGAATACAAAGGAAAGCCAAACAGCAACAGACCTTTTCGTCCCTTCAAGGCTGTTTGGTATCTACTTCTAACTAGCTACAGTGAAGAGAGACAGGAGGAGGAGGTTGAGGAGGAGGAGGAGGAGGAAGAGGAGGAGGAGGAGGAGGAGGAGGAGGAGGAGGAGGAGTTAATTTTTATATTCTATTGATTTCAAGTACACGATTTTATCATTTTAAGTTGTGGTATTTGAAAAAGTGTGTGTGTGTGTGTGTGTGTGTGTGTGTGTGTGTGTGTGTGTGTGTGTGTGTGTGTGTGTGTGTGTGTGTGTGTGTGTGTGTGTGTGTGTGTGTGGCTGTCAAAATCACTCACGTTCAAAAGGAAAACCAGACACCAACAACAAACAATTCAAACACACAATACAAAAAAAAACACACGAAAACAAAGAAAACAAACAAATCACCCATGAAAATCAAACAACAAACCATAAAAAAACATTAAAAACAAATACAAAAAGGAGGAAGAGGAGGAGGAGGAGGAGGAGGAGGAGGAGGAGGAGGAGGAGGAGAAAGACGGAAGGAAGGAGGAGGAGGAGGAGAAGAAAAAAGAAGGAAGAAGAAGAGAAGGAGGAAGAGGAGAAGAAAGAAAGAAGGAGGAGGAGGAGAAGAAGAAAGAAGGAAGAGGAGGAGAAGGAGGAGGAGGAGGAGAAGAAGAAAGAAGGAAGAGGAAGACAAGGAGGAGTAGAAGAAAGAAAGAAAGAAGGAGGAGGAGGAGAAGAAGAAGAATTTGCTGTATCTTAACTGAGAGAGAGAAAGAACAAGGAGCGAGAGGTCATCCGGAGAGCCACTTTGACCTCGGAAGGGGGCAAAAGGTCACACATAAAGGCAATACATTGACTGACTGACTGGCAGACTGAATGCCCCTCAGACACGATCTTCATTTGTTTCCACATTGAAGCTCCTCAAGGCCGGGGGGCGAGACGAGGGAAAAATTGCATTCCTCTCCTGTTTTTTCTCCCCCATAAGGAAGAGAACATGCACGGGAGACCAGGGAGGAGATAAGAGCAAAAGTTGAACGACAGCCCACAGGAAGCATGGTGATAAAGATGAATGGATAAAGAGAGAAGGGAGGAAAAGAGAAAGGCATAAAAAGGGATGATTCACGGTACACGACACACGCGAATTCGTGGAAACAGAGAAAAATGGACATAAAACGGAGGAATGGGGGAAAAAAGTGTAATTTAAAGGTAAAAGAGAAATGTAAAACACGAAAAAAAAATTAAAACAGAAAGTCAGGAAAGAAAGAACCTTGAGGAGAGAGAAAACCTGCTGTGTGTCCAGTCTTACCCCAGGGACACGTGACACGCCCCTGGGACCATCCTTGTCTCGGGACGGTCCTGCTATCACCACTGGGAAACACAAAACAATAACAAACGGATCAGCAACAAGAACAGCCATCATGAATGCGCACACACACATAAATACTCATAATTTCTTCCACTAACTAATTAAATCCTAAAATATATATAAAAGAAGCATATTTTTTCCATCAAGACGCTTCAAAATAGTCCTTAATCTCTTCAGTACTGGGACACATTTTTACCATGAGATTTGTGTACGATTAGACCATTTTATTGACATTAGGAAGCGTCTATGGAGGTCAGAAGATTAATGGTCACAGTTTTCACTATTCTATTCCCTCACATAAGTTTCTGAAGCTGTAAAAAATCACCAAATAGTCACCAGAATGAATATGGAAACACGTCATGGTACTGAAGGTGATAAATAGCAGAAAAGACAACCAAGAACACAAAAAGAACTAACACAAGGGACAAGAACAAGCAAAACACCACAACACAAGAAAGGAAAGATACGTACAATACCAGAGAGGAATTCAACACTACTCTACCTAAAACACGACCTCTTTGACCTAACCCTCCCTTCCTTCCTCTCCCTTCACCCTCTCTTCCCTTCACCCATATGATTTTATTGGCCGTAAAATATATATGGCTCTTTATGACAGTGGCTATTTCCCTTCGTAATAGTGAGGAGATGGACGCGGCGGGAGGCTGGTGGATGAGGGTGGAGGCGGGTGGTGGCGGAGAGCAGAGGAACACATCTTCTAGACAAAGGAGAGAGAATAAGAAGCTGGACAGTAAGAAGGAGAGTAAAGAAATATAGAAAACAGTACAATACATAGTCGGTGGGTGACTACAGCAAAACAAGTAACTACAACTTATAAAACAGCAAGGAACACTCTCCTACACTTGCGTCGCTTTATATAATCTGCATACAACTACAGCTTCACACAATTATGGTCAGCAACAGGTGAGATTCGAGCTATCTATGTGAGGTGAACGAGAGGTAATCAGTAATCATTTTTACCCTTAGTATATCCCCTCGACATCTCTAGCCCCTTCAGTACTGAGACGCATTTTCACCATGAGTTTTGGGTACGATTAGACGATTTTACTTACATTACAAAGCTATCTATGGAGGTCAGAAGAGTAATGGCTAGAGTCTTCACTATTTTAATCCCCCACATAACTTTCTGAAGCTGTATGAAACCACCAAATAGCAAGCAGAATGAATATGAAAACGCGCCATGATACCTGCGCTCACACATCTCAGAGACAGATGAACGCTTACCTGCACGCACTATCACGCTGATACACCAACCCCAAAGTTACACAGGTGAGTAAACGAGCAGAATCAACGCGTATTTAACCAACTTCACCTGAGTAACGTTTGGAGGGAAAAAGAAGCAAGAACGTGAGGAGAAAAGCGATTCACAGTACGGAAGGACCACCTGGGGAACCTTCGCGAGCATCCCTAATTGGCCTGTTAAAACTATCGTGCTCAGGTGTGCTCAGGTGTGCATAGACGTCCAACAAGTCAGGTTGAGAGGCCAGGCAGCGGCGGGAGGTTCATGTGGGTGAGATAATGGAAGCTGGAAGGGCGAACAGGGAGTAGTTACGAAGGAAGCAAGATTATTTAACTCCCTTTGCTGTTCTGAGTGCCTGAAATATTGCGACACTGGGACTGCGACGGACAACATTAACCCCTTCAGTACTGGGACGCATTTTTACCATAAGTTTTGTGTGTGATTGAACGATTTTATTTACATTAGGAAGAGTCTATGGAGCTCAGAAGATTAATAGCCAGTCTTCACTATTTTAATCCCTCACTTAAGTTTCTGAAGCTGTAAAAAATCACCAAATAGTATACAAATTGATGCTGAAGGGGTTAAACTCACATGGAGATTAAGATTTGGTGATGTTGGTGTACCGTACAGTGAGGCGCGGTGACTGATGGTGATTGTAGCTAGCGTTGTGGTGATAGCGCAGTGATATCATGAGTTTGGAATGTGTAAATAGTGATTTTGGTGATAGTGAAGGAAGTGGGTAGCGATTAATGGATGGTGAAGTGGTGAGGGAAGTGGTGTGTGGTGATAGTGAAGGGGACATGAGTGGTGGCATGAATGGTGACAAGATGAGAAGGAGGAGGAGGAGGAGGAGGAGGAGGAAGAAGAGTGACGTTGTTTCAAATGGCCAATGGTTCGAATCTCTCTCTCTCTCTCTCTCTCTCTCTCTCTGAAAAACAAGTGGAAGGAAATGAGGGAGGGAAGAAGAAAGGGAGGG